>NW_019942903.1:177097-200797 GCF_002910315.2 Salvelinus sp. IW2-2015 | reverse complement strand
AATCCTCTTCATTCACCTACTCATATTAGCCCATCGTGGAACAAGATCAATATTTGTAGACAGCAGTATTCAGAAAGATACACCTCAGCAGTGCTCTGTTTAGGAGAACATTGACRGTGTTACAGTATAAGRATGTTACATACCTTGGTCTATCACTCCTGGTCCTCAGCCTATTACCTAAAGTTGTGYTACCTTTTACACTAGGCGTGGGGGAATTCTGGCCCAGGACTTCTGCAGTGTGTGCACACCAATGTAGGCATTTGTTTGAGGTCTAAATTGAAGACCACAATTAGTTGAAATTTGAGATCAGGTGTTAGGTTAAAGGGGATAGTTKAGTGATTTTACATAGTTAAARATTCAAAATCACTGAATTARTTCCCCATAAAATACTTTWAAAAATMACTCCCTAAAATACTCCTCTTCCCCCTCCAGAACCAGTATAAGCTTCATCTGGGTGAGTACACTGGCAATGCGGGGGACGCCCTCCCCGAAGCCCACCCCTCACCCAGTGGGCAGTGGAACAGTCTAGGGCCCGGTCAACTGGGAGTCAAGTTCAGTACCTACGACCATCCCAACAAGGACGATGAGAAGTGTATCCGCCATGACATGTCAGGCTGGTGGTTCAGCAAGTATGACCTTCTGCATTACTGTGGAGATTCCAGTAACCTCAACCACAGAGTATTGGCCTTCTGCATTACTGTGGAGATTCAGTAATCTCTCAACAGAGTTTTGGCACAAACATTTATTTCCAAACACTCCCGACTCCCTACATATTTTTGAACAGAGAAGCTAAAACTTTTAATTTGGCTCTATACTCCAGCATTTTGAGAGAATGTTTTGTATGTACAGTATAAAGTTACACCTTTTTTCCATTTAGAAATGAATGCACCCCATTTGAAGGTGTCATAGGTACTTGGACAAATTCACTTATAGTGTATACAATTTAGTCAAGTTTAGTATTTGGTCCCATATTCCTATCCCGTCATGACTACATTCAAGCTTGTGACTACACATTTGCAGTTTATTTGGTTATGTTTTTCGCGTTATTTAGGATTCATGAATGAGTGGTGAATAATGACAGTGAGAAAGTTACAGATGCACAAAAGATCATGCCCCCAAATATGCTAACCTCTCACCATACCAATAACAGAGGATACAACATAAACAATGCTAACCTTCACCTTCCAATAACAGAGGATACACAAAACATGCTAACCTCTCACCATTACCAATAACAGGGATACAACAAAACATGCTAACTCTCACCATTACCAAAAAAGAGGATACAACAAAACATGCTAACCTCAACCATTACCAATAAAGAGGATAACAACAAAACATGCTAACCTCTCACCATTACAATAAAGAGATACAGAACAAAAACATGCTAACCTCTCAACCATTACCAATAACAGAGGATACAACAAATAAAAACATGATTTTTAGGGTATGATATTTACTGCTCTAACTCTCACTCATTATTGCAGATTATCCGTAATCATGGTAGCATCCACATAATGTTAGAATTGTTGAGAAATATTATATTCTTATTTACACTAAAAGTGACTCCAAATGACACAATACATTATTTGCCCTCTTTTCTATTGGGCCAACAAATCTGAAACACAACCAAACAAATCAATCAATGGTTGCGTGCCATCGACAGTGTTATTGACTGATAGATTGCTATAACATATATGGTTAGCTGGTAAAATACTTATCCAGGATTGTAAGATCTGGCAACGTCCAAGCAATGGAACGCGACCTATTACTATGAATCTCTGATGTTGGTGTCATCCTGCGTCTCTCCACCAGGTGTGAGTCTGGCAACTTGAACGGTCACTACTACAACGGGCCGTACCAAGCGGTGATGGATGACGGGTTGGTCTGGTACACCTGGCACGGCTGGTGGTATTCAATCAAATCCGTAGTCATGATGATCCGGGCCTCCGACGTCCATCCGGCTGGATCCAACTGACACAGAACACCAGACGACATCGATCCTGTTAGAGTTTTGCCTCAATTAGGATAGGCTAAAGGTGGCGTTAGTCATAGAGAACATCCAATCATAACAATTTTGATGCTAATTGAGGTAAAACAGTAATTCTGCTCATAGATTATAAAGGATTACATTTTATTTCATCGTCAATTGCACACCAAAAATGTATTTCAGCTTTTACCCAACCCCTTTGAATCAGAGAGGTGTGGGGGGCTGCCACATTGGGTTCCAGGGGAGCTGTTTGTTGTGGGGGGGTCATGCCTTGCTCAAGGGCAGAACAGATGTTTTATCTTGTTGGCTCAGGGATTCCAACTGGCAACGTTTTAACTTGCTAGGCCACCTGCTGCTAGCCCATATGCATATGAACTACACATCGACACATCCAGCCCAAAGCAGGAGGTTTAAAACATACTTTCTTAGTCACCAATGTAGCATGTCTAACTGTTAAAAATAACAACGTGAATGTGACCGTTGGGTGATTTTTACATGTTTTCTTTTATAAATAATGGTACAATGTGTGTACAATTGTGTACTTTCCACTCAAATATTTTCTGATTGTGACAATTTGAATAAAATGTTAACTATGATCAACATTTCTTTAACAGAAATATTGCCTATATTTCCCCCCAGAGTTTTTCTCTGGCCACCGCAGACTTGGGGCACGCTCCAGGTCGTTCTTCTGGCACCCAGACTGGGCACGCTCCAGGTCGTTCTCTCTGGCACCCAGACTGGGCACGCTCCAGGTCGTTCTCTCTGGCACCCAGACTGGCACCGCTCCAGGTCGTTCTCTCTGGCACCCAGACTGGGCACGCTCCAGGTCGTTCTCTCTGGCACCCAGACTGGGCACTGCTTCCAGGTCGTTCTCTCTGGCACCCAGACTGGGCACAGCTCTCTGACCAGACGGGCCTCCAGTCGTTCTCTCTGGCACCCAGACTGGGCAAGCTCCATGGGTCGTTCTCTCTGGCACCCAGACTGGTCAACGCTCCAGGTCGTTCTCTCTGGCTGGGCACGCTCCAGTCTTGCACATGCATCAAAAGAGACTGCTCTATCATATAAATGGGCTTCCTCAGACAAACAGTTCTCCAGACATTGTGAGATCTAATCTACTGCACTGAAGACAACCTGGAACACGCCCATTTATGTGTTTAAGCAACCCTTAAAATTCACTAGTTTCTACCTGTTAATACTGCAGGCAGAAATAAGACACTAGAAATGACTGAATAGTGTGTGCAAACAAACCAGTATTACATTACCGAGAGACAGACAGCACCAAAACCTCACCAGTGAAGAGATCTGAGAGAGTGTATTATTTCCATGTTAAAGTAGAGGAGATTTGAGGCCACTGAGGTAGGTGTTAAATGGGTGATCTGTGCCCTCCAGGGTGGATTCCTTTCTCTAGGTACTACTGCACAACAACAAGATTGAGCGTGCACGCACACACCTGCTTCGACATAGCGTTCAATCATTTTGACAGGTAAAAGACTTGTGTGTAACCAATCTCTCCAATGTATCACATTATCCAATACCTTATTGTCCCTAACCATATCCACTATTTAATTATGTATTTGTAGAGGATAATAAAGATAATTTGACCTTGATTTGTTTATTTACCTTTGAAAATTAAACAAATGGTCAGTTTGAGGCATTCTTGGAAAAGTGGAGAGGTTTGAGATGACATTGGCTCAACACAAAGTTCTGGAGTTTTGGATCGGGAACATTCTGAGCGATAAAGCACAGATGGGTAAATACATTCCAGTTTTATTAAGGTAGAGAGATGAAGGGTTGGGATTAAAGTTCACTAACTCTGATATCCGCGCCCAGATATGGACTGTTTATACAAGGGGTCAAAAGCAAGTGCTCGTTGGATAAAGCTCTGCTCTTCAATAAGTCACCCTAAAAGTCCTCAAAAACGCTCTATAACAAAGATGGCGGAAAAAATGAATGCCCACTCAGGCCGTTTACCAGATATTTTTTTCATTGACTATATGAACCAGAAAAAAGGGAATGGCGATGTCTCACTTCCACTTCCGTCTCTGGCTATACCATTTTCAAACTACATCCAAGGTTTTTAAGCACAAACTTTATTAGAGGACGGGGAACACGATGCACAAATAAAAGGAGAATCAAAACGAGCTGAGAAGCTATGTACAAACCCTGAGGTTTAAGTTGCCTGTTCTTTCTCTCTGCTGAGGGGAAAAAAGTGAGAGAAATCAGGCAGAAAAAAAAGGCAGAATTGTCCTACGCTTTAAATAAGTGCATCTGTGCAACATTGTCTTCTCTTTCTGGGAGCAAAGAAAACATCTGTAACAAGTCATTGTGGGCAGAAACCAAAACTGCAGCGTCATCATATGAAGTGTCCATCCGTATTTGGAATAGCTTGGTCTCCTTGAGAGGCTGGGGTTGGTGATCTGGGGGGTAGGAGGTAAGGGACTGTAGAGGGGGTTGTCTTTAGGGTGTGTTGGAGGGGATATTCAACAAACACACTCTCCCACACACACTTTCTCTCCCCCACACACACACTCACTTCTTTCTCTCTCCCCTTGGTGTCCAGTTTGGGTTATCTGGTGGGCGAGAGTGGGGCTGCGGCGGGGGAAGGAGGCGAGTTGCCGGGCGAGTGGAAGGGCGAGAGGGCGAGAGGCGGCGGGGGCTGGCCAGGTCTCTCATTGTGCAGCTTCCACAGCAGCTCCTCATTCTCCATGGAGAGACGCTTGTTGACCTTGGACTCCTTCTGCAGGGTCTGCTGCAGCATGGCCTGCTCACTGACAACTGCCTGCAGGAGACACAGAGAGGAGAGAGAGGTCAGAGAGGGAAGACACACAAGAAGAGGAGAGAGAGGTCACAGAGGGGAAGACACACAGAGAGAAGAGAGAGAGGTCAGAGAGGGGAAGACACACAAAGTGAAGGTGGTTCACCGAACATCCTCTATTACACCAACACAGATAAACAGACACAGAGGAACACACACATTCTTAGAACCACATTCTGTATGATAGAAACCCTGCTGGAAGGACAGATGGTGAAGATGAGGATTCTGGAGAGAGATGAGTCACTCCTCTCTGCAGTACGTACTTGGAGAGTGCGGTGGTGTTTGTCCATGCGGGCCCTGTAGTCTTCGTTCTCCTGCTGGACTTTGTTCAGACGCTCCTCAGCTTCACGTTGCTCTCCATCTGGCGCCAGACAGACAACAAATGTAAAAGTTCAAATTAGATATTTCTCTCCGCTCCTGTACTGAATCATGCCATGATACATGTACTTGTTTGCATGTATAGATTTGCTCTGCAGCATCGCATTAATTGGAAACCAAGACTGTTCTCAGGGCAGGCCTATGTTTGAGTCGCGTCAGGGACAATTTTAGCTAACCCTTTCCTAACCTAACCTAATTCTCCTAACCTGCCACGTTAATTCTCCTAACCTGCACGTTAATTCTCAGGAGAATTGTCTTGGTTTCCTCTAATGCGATACAGCGATTTGCTCACTAGATCATGTGACATATGCAATGACTCTAATAAAGCCTGGTGTCTGTGCTCACCATTAATACTGATGATGGCTTGATGCAGAAACGTTTGTGTTTTGTTTTCAGCTTCTATTTATGCACAATAAACTTCTGGGCACAATAGTGTCCCAATACTGTGGATGATCTCCTCTTTTTAGACAGTGTGCAGGTCTCCACCGCTCCTAGACGGTTTAGGCCAGGATTCTGATCAGCACTTTGAGACAAAGGTTTTTGTTTTACTAGGTTGCGTGCTCTGAAGCCTCCGGCGAGGCAGACACAATCTTTCCAATCATGACTCAATATTCGTGGTGTATTTATGCAGTTTTGTTTTGCAGCTAAAATTACTCTTTATGTGGTGACTCCCAAGACAATCTATCATGAGCTTGAACGGAAAAACAAACCGTTACCAAACACTCCGCCTTCACAGGAATGTGTGTGTGTTGTGTGACATCTTATAAGGGATGACATAAGATGGCGCACCTTTTCAGTGATGTACAGAGAGAGCTAGCAAACAGCGAATTACACAGCTCCAGGGCATGTGCGTGTGTGTAGGCGCGTTTTCATCGACGTGTGTGTGCGTGCGTCCTCACCAGCTTGTCCATCTGCATGAGCTTCTTGTCCTGTTGGTGAAGCTGCTTGGTCTTGATCTCCAGAACCACCTTAAGATGTCCAGCTCCTGTCCAGATACAACACATGGAGTCCTTCTATAGGGAGAGAGGGAGATGGGGGGGGGGGGGAGAGTAGATAGGGGAAGAGAAAGAGGGGGGGGGGGAAGAGAGAGAGAGAGATAGAGAGGGGGAAGAGAAAGGGGGGGAGAGAGAGGAAGAGAGAGAGAGATTTTCATAACACAACTAGAGTCCTATTCCTAACCTCTTCTATCCCTACAAACTGTTGTTCCAGACAAACAACAGTCATTCAATAACCACTTTAAGATGGATTATTGCAGTACCAGAGTTGTGGGTTTGATTCCCAAATGAAACTAAATATGCATGAGTCACTGTGGATAAATCCCCAAACACAGCCATCTCAGAAACGGACACAATGACCAGAGCTGCATGTCCATTAGCAACCAGCAGGAGGCAGTATTTCCCAGTATAAAGACATAAGCTCAAAAAAAAACAAAATGAAGCAGTAAACTGGGACTATCTGTTTCACAGCAGTAGTATTGTTGACTGAGGTACACAGTGTACCAGAACAATAGCATTCTTCAGCACCTTCCTGTGTCCATGGGCTCTGGGCATAATTAGGCCACTACATAGGGTGCCATCATATTCCTTTCACCTGGTTCTTCTCTGCCAGATCCTCCTCCTCTCCTCCTCCGCTCGCAGCTTCTCGCTCAGCGCCTCGTTCTCCAACGTGAGGTCCTGGATTCTCTCCTGTTGTGGGTGTGAGAGAGAGAGAAAGTGGTTGAGAGAGAGAGAAAGTGGTTGAGAGAGAGAGAGACTGTTAAGTCAACGCTACAACAGTGTTACTCCCTGATACTGCTTGTATATAAGACAACAGAAGATAGTAGTAGTATCTTTATTGGGTAAACGTATTGGTAAGGCTGTGATCAGGGAGGTAGAGGGAACATGGATCTCACAGTGAGAGTGGCCTCCGTTTCCTTTAGTGTTTTGTCCAGGTTCTCCAAGTCCTGTTCCAGGTTTTCCTGAGCTTCTGCAGAACAACACACTGAGTCAATGATGGAGGAAAAGTAGTCACTTATTCACAAATTAAAAAACTTTGGATTAGTATTTCTCATGTGAAAACCAACCAAGTGTGTGGATGCCTGAGATGGATGGATTGATGGGTGGGTGGATTGATGGGTGGGTGGATTGATGGGTGGGTGGATTGATGGGTGGATAGATGGAGGGATTGATGGGTGGGTGGTGGGTGGGTGGATTGATGGGTGGGTGGGTGGTGGGTGGATGGATTGATGGGTGGGTGGGTGGATGGATAGATGGTGTGGGTGGTGGGTGGATGGATTGATGGGTGGATAGATGGAGGTGATTGATGGGTGGGTGGGTGGATGGATTGATGGGTGGGTGGGTGGGTGGGTGGATGGATTGATTGGGTGGGTGGGGTGGAGTGGATAGATGGGTGGGTGGGGTGGGTGGATGGATTGATGGGTGGATGATGGAGGGATGATGGGTGGGTGGGTGGATGGATTGAGGGGTGGGTGGGTGGGTGGGTGGATGGATTGATGGGTGGTGGTGGATGATGGGTGGGTGGGTGGATTGGTGGGTGGGTGGTTGGGTGGTGATTGATGGTGGGGATGGATTGATGGGTGGGTGGTGATTGTGGTGGGTGGTGGTGGGTGGTTGATTGGGTGGTGGATGGATTGTGGTGGGTGTGGATTGTGGTTGAAACATGCCTTTTAGGACAGAAGAATAGCGGGATGAATTTCAATGAGTTCTGTGAAGGTGTGTGGTTGTGTGTCCTCACCTTGGACGGCGGTGTCGTAGTCAGTCTGAGCGTGTCCATCTGCTGAGCATGGCTGGCCTCAGAGTTTCTCCTCAGAGTCTCCTGTCTCTCCTCATCTCCTCCAGCTGACAGAGGAGAAGAGAAAAACGGATTTGATTGATCATTCTAATTCCCTTGGGCTCCTCTCACCAGTCAGTAATACAAGTACGCCATTACATGTTTAGCATCAGTTACGGGGTGAATCTCAATAGTCTAACGTTTCCTCTGTATATTTCCAATTCATACTACTAAGATCCTCCATTATTATGACACCAAATCAAAGGTTATTGGTTGCGTACATAGTTTATCAGATGTTATAGCGGTGCAGCGAATTACTTGTGTCACCAGCTCCTAACAGGGCAGTTCAAATGAGAAATAATACAATGAACTATGTGGAGAATCCAGTATTTAAATACACAGTGTGAAAGCAGCATAAAAGAAACAGGAAGTGTTTTATGTCTCTATATACATGGGACAGCAGCATTGGCTGTGTGTGTATGTGCAGTAGTCTGTGTGTGTATGTGCAGTAGTCTGCGTGTGTATGAGGTGTGTGTTTTGTGTGTGGGAGTACTTGTGCAAAAAAGTATCTGATTTGGAACAAGCTCATGTGGATGATTTATCGCTGATTGAATTACCAGTTAGATGTAGGCCATAGAGGACTCAGGAAGTAATACTACGTGCCAATTCATATTCATCCACGCCGTCCCGTTCTACCGCTGATGACATCAGGGAGTAATAACCATGGCAACGGTCGTAAATCTCYGGAAGCGTTTACGAGTTGYGCGCTGTGTGTGGTGCGGGTAACAGCCAATGGAGTGTTTCAGAAGTGCACTAATGCTGTGTTCACATGCTAGTCGGAACTAGGAAACTCCGACTTGCTAACAGGTTGTAGTTAAACACGTTACACCCGTTAGCAAGTTGAACATTTCAGAGTTCCAACTGGCACGTGAATGCGGCATGAACCACAGGATGCGAGTCATAACGATGACATCACACCAACCCTATCCCCTCGGCCCCCAGCAGCCTTAGAGGCGGCATATCAATCGCTAATAGCTAAAAACTCAATACTGTGTTCATAGTGCGCTGATGTTGATCAACGCTGGCTCTATGCCTTGGTTCATGTTCTGCTTGGACTGCCTGTGTTACACACGTGTGACTTACTGGGTTCAAAACCCGGACTTCTCCGCGCTGTAAGACTTGTGGTAGCCCTCTGAGCTAAAGCCTAGGCATTAACTCAGAGAGCCAACGCGAGTCTTTATGTCTTAAGGCAAGGTTACTCATCATCATCATCTATGTCAAGGCCATCAGACTGTTAAATAGCCATCACTAGACGGCTACCACCCGGTTACTCAACCCTGCACCTTAGAGGCTGCTGCCCTATACACATAGACATGGAATCACTGGCCACTTTAATAATGGAACACTAGTCACTTTAATAATATTTGAATACTGCTTTACTCATTTCAGATGTATATACTGTATTCTATTCTACTGTATTTTAGTCAATGCAACTCTGACATTGCTCTTCCTAATATTTATATATATCTTAATTCCATTCTTTTACTTTTAGATGTGTGTATTGTTCTGAATTGTTAGATACTACTGCACTGTTGGAGCTAGGAACACAAGCATTTCGCTACACCTGCAATAACATCTGCTAAAAATGTGTATGTGACCAATACAATTTGATTTGATCAGTGAGCAAGACTTGCGTTGGCTCCCCCCCACAAGCCCAGTCACCACCTCGCCACTGACCTGTTGCTCCATGAGGGCGCGGCATTTGTCCGCCTCCTCCTGATAGGCCTGGTGCACCTTGTCCCATTCTGCCTGGTAGAAGGCCTCTGACCCCCCCGTCCTTGCCTGCCAGCCCTCTCAGGCCGCTCCCATAGCCCTGGGGTTCCTCCGGACTCTCCGCACTGCCTCCTCCAGAGACACCCACCTCCTCCTTCTCCTTCTGCAGCCGTCACAGCACTGGGACGAGGAGCCTGGAAAGGGGGGGGGGGGAAAGGAGAAGAGGGGAGGAAGGAAAGGAGGATGGAGAAGAGACTCTGTCATCATCACTTTGTATTTGAATTCACTTTCAAAAACACATTACCCAGAATGAGGCTCTATGATAATAATTGACTTCACTGTAATAAGAGGGGACCGTGTTGGAATAACACTCTAAGGCCAATTGGTGTTTTTGTAACAGCGTTGCATAAACACCAATTGGATATGAATCTGACGACGCACTGGAAAAATGCATGACTGTTCCAACATTGCGCAATCCAACCCTAACCTCTATCTTGATCAGAATCATATGCACCCTTTCACACAACACTTTACATGTCCGCTGAAAAAGAGCCGGATTCCAGGACCCATTAAACCGGCCCTGAACTAAAAAGCCCCTTCAACAGCAGATCTCCATTGAACGTAATTGTTTTGCCCAACCAGGAGTAGAATTAGTGTGGGTCTAGTAGGCTATAACCGACATCTAATGATAGGACTATATTTTAATACATATGTAATGATAGACCCATATATGTAATGATAATAGCAGATTCCCACAACGCAGCCCAGAGCAGCCTGGACAGTTGACATTTCCCATATCCTCCCCTGTGGGATTAACTCTGAGGCTGTTGCCACGGCGAGTTGTCATAAAGGCCGGAGCGTAAGCCCGTTTAACAGACAGGTCCGTCTTTATTATGGGTAACTAACAGAAAGGAATGTGTGTGTGTGTTGTGTGTGTGTGTGTGTGTGTGTGTGTGTGTGTGTGTGTGTTTGTGTGTGATTCGGGACAGGTGTGACTGGCATGTGGCCCCCGTATTATGACATCAGCGCTGCCCCCCCCACAAGTTGTTTCATAACACGACATCATGGGTCAAGAAGGAACAAGGACGGGAGCTGGAAAGAATGTGTATCTAAGGGCAGATCTAGGATCAGGATTTACTCAAGCCTGTTACTGTAGCCATTATCAGCTCAAGATAACATTGATCTAGGATCAGATTTAAAGGGATAGTTCGGYATTTTGGCAATGAATCCCCTTTATCTACTRCCCCAGATTAACATGAACTCGTGGYTACKATTTCTATGTATCTGTGTCCAGTATGAAGGAAGTTGGAGGTCGTTTCGCAAGCCGATGCTAACCAGCAGAGACATACAAAATGGTATCCATTAGTTCATCAGACTTRGGGGAAGTAGATAACGGGRTTCAATGCCAAACCTGAAATATCCCTTTAACTCAATCCGCAAATTTTAACTGTGACCATTATCCACTCATTATAAAGAGCCTAGAARTGTTAACTGTAAAACTGTCGMAAAGACAAATAAAATCCCTYGAAGTCAGACTGACAATGTTCTTTCACTAGCTTGAAGAGAAACYTATTGACACAGGTTCTGCTGGTCAAACATACAGTAGACATAGCAAAGAGACTTGTTAGCASTTCTCAAAGTCTGACGTTAACAGGCAGAGTTTTGAAGGAGGTGGTGAGAGTGAGATTCATACATTCCACAGTCATGTGTAAAAACAGGGGTCAAGGTTCAACAAGCACACCAAAGCCCCCGCTCATCAAACAGATGGTAGTCGATGCATTTTCTGCTGAGGTTCGGTGGGYAAAAAAGTGCATCTATGCACGTGTTTGCATTTAGGGGGAGAGGGCTTGGTACGGCAGTTAAAGGGTGTGTCCGGGCTTGCACGAGTGTGTGTGTTGAGACCGAATGGTTTTCACTAGAACTGTGTAGTAAAAGTATGTTTGTATAAAATGTGTGTGAGAGAGAGAAGTGTGTGAAGYAATAAAACGACACAATTGTAGTTGGAGTGTTGTGTGTGTGTGTCTATCATMRATGTGAGTGTGTGTGCCTGTCTGTTTAAAAGGGGGCTTTCTAGCTCTCTATATCCCTGACAGCAGACGGCCGTTGGTATTGTTCATCAGAACCACTACCGTTGGTATTGTTCATCAGAACCACTACCGTTGGTATTGTTCATCAGAACCACTAGCGTTGGTATTGTTCATCAGAACCACATTGTACAGGCGTTCCAACCAGATGCCTCTAAGGCATCTTGCACAGTTGGCGAGGTTTGATGAGGTCTGGCAGGACGTCTGAGACGGTCATGGGGCACGTGGGTAAAGTGAAACGGCGCACGTTTCCTCTCCATTTCGTAACACATTACAACATCTGGGGTCTGGGCCAAGTCGAAGGAACAGAACTGAACAAGCCCACTCCTCTGGAACGCCACTCTGACATCATTAGCGGAACAGAACAGAACGGAATGCCTTGTAATGTATGAAACGCATCCAGAACATTGAGTGTTTCAACATGTTCACAAACGCCTTCCCGCCTTGTTTGAAATGATCACCACTAAGAAAAATGGATAGCTGTGAGCATGGATTCTATCACATATTATTGACCTATCCAGTCGTGTCAGATCAGGGATCATCTCGAAGGGAGGAAGGATGCACGTTTTTACAATTGGAAGTATTTGAACATTCTAAAAACATCCAAATTCTGGGGAAACATGGATCGAAATGTTGTCAAAATGTCAGATTGCACTACAACAGGGTTCCTCAACTGGCGCACAGATGATTTTATTTGGTCCCCCATGTAACAAATTAAAGAGTGACTAAAAACACCAGCAAATCAGCTCCCAGTGATTTTTATTCTGTTCATAAGTTTACCCCACGCATAATAGATGTATGTGATTGTATCCAAATGTAAGCAAGGTTTGAAATGATTGTGTTTTAGTCAAATATTATACTGTTTGGGCTTCATGCCGTCAATTGCAGTCTACAAAGTATTTGTAATTGTGTTCTGGCCCCCTGACCACTCCTCAAGAAAGAGATCATCCCGCGGTGTAACCTAGTTGCTGATCCCTGCCCTTACAACCACCAGACGTTCTCCAGAATTAGTCTGAACACTTCCTCCTAAAGAGAACAACCCCCTTCCCTGACAAGCAGTTCCACAGCACTCAAACCCATTATGTTAAGACTATTGTCCTGTCAKGACAGTGATGTAGCATGTCTCCATACGGGTAAACAAAGATGATGCTGCAGAGAGACTACCACTAACTACTGGTGGTGAATGCTTGGCGGGAAGACGTTAAGTCATGCTTGAAGGAAGACCGTGGACAAAGGAGACTGTCTGCCTGTATCTGTAATTATTAAGGCTTTATGACTGCTGCACGGGCTACCAATAACATCAGTTCAATGCATTTCCCCGACACACGCAAACACACGTACTTGCACGCAAACAGGTGTACACACAGGCACACACAGTTTTGCTAAACATGCCGAGGCTTGCATTCACGCTTCCCAAATACAGCATGCCTAGCGGGTGGGGGCTAATAACAATGTCTACACAGAGGCAGAGAAGCACACAGTGCTTTGGATGGCAGTTGACGACCTGATAAGGCCTTAATGATAAGCCAGCAGGTTAGGGGAATGAGAGTGAAACAGAGGGAAGGTTCATTCACATTGAGTGTTGTGAAGAAGAAAAATACTTGTTGGCTTCACTCATAACGAGACACAATTGGCAGATTAAATGTTTTCGTTGATCATTTTCTTATTTACAGATTTTCTGCTTCGTGCAAACACTTGCTCTTCCTTGAGCAACCGACGCGTTGATAAACGTGCATATGTAAGAGGTAGAGGGGTGGACGAGCAGCGGGGTGAAGTGAAGACATGCTTGAGGTGGTTTTTTCTTACTGAGTTCATCGCGCAGGTTAGAGAGCTCCAGGGACAGTCCTTTCTTCAGCTTCAATGTCTCTTCACGCTGTCAGAGAGAGAGAGAGATACGATTAGTTATTAAGTCAATGGAAAAACTATTCCTAAACTATGTGAGACTTTCGTTTCAAGTGGAACCAGACAATCGTTTTACGTCAGACATTATGACTCGACTGACAGTCATCTTTCCACAACATCATTCCTTGGCACCAATAGCTTCTTAGACTTGGAACAATTAAAGGCTTCAGTATGGTGACCTAAGAACAGTACAACACATTCCTATAGGCGTGTCGAGGAATGCTGTAACTTCTAACAACAACCTACACCAACCTACATTAGCCTGCTGGGTAGGCTACAGAGACTGAGTCAGTACAGTTCTGAGAGCAGCATTTTCATAGCCTGGTCCKAGATCTGTTAGTGCCGTCTTGCCATCTTCTATGGTGCCGTAGGAGTTGGCGAGA
Organism: Salvelinus sp. IW2-2015; assembly: GCF_002910315.2. NCBI lineage: Eukaryota > Metazoa > Chordata > Actinopteri > Salmoniformes > Salmonidae > Salvelinus > Salvelinus sp. IW2-2015. The sequence continues at coordinate 186,703 of NW_019942903.1, read as the reverse complement.
CAGCACAAACGGATTTGGGAACCAGGCTAGCSTTTTCAGCAGCCGTCTCAACAGACACTYTTTTCCTTKTGACACTGTCTCCATATCACTRCGTTATCATACTGTGGAGAGACGACTTTCAGGGTGACTTAGAKGTGACATAGGGCATCTTAGAAACAGGGAACACGTGCTATGAAAACTCATCTGACACAGGCCTACGCATTAATAAGTAGATCGTTTGAGTCTAAAACACACACGCTTCCTCTCAGACGTCACGTACACAAATTCTCTCATGAACCTGTTCATTCTTACGTACTCACACTCTCCTACATATCAACATGGTCTCAACATCCTGAAAGGATGGAAGGCTACACCCTGTACTAATCCAACCCAGAGCTCTCACACACACACACACACACGATTCTCTAAATGGTCAAACAGAGACGGTGCTGTAATAAATGTCCACACTCTTTAAAACAGACACAACGATCACTTCATAACCGTGTCTATTTGACACATGGCATGATGACATACTTTATAGTCAGGAATCCAATCTGTCAGCTGTAAGTGAACCGATAGAGAGAGAGAGAGAGAGAGATAGAGAGTGATAGATAGAGAGAGAGAGAGAGAGGAGATCGAGATGAGTATCGAGAGAGATCGAGAGAGAGAGTGAGAGAGATCGAGAGAGAGAGAAGAGAGATCGAGAGAGGATCGAGAGAGAGATCGAGAGAGACGAGAGAGATCGAGAGAGATGAGTAGGATCGAGAGACGAGGGATAGAGAAGAGAGAGAGAGGAGAGAGAAGAGTGTCGAGATAAGAAGCGGCAAACAGCCCGCCAACAGATGCGCAAAAAAAAAAACAACGAAAAAATAAAGCAAACAGAGCGAGAAGAGAGAGAGAAAAAAACACACTTGCCTTTCTTGTGGTATGTGGAGGAGTCTTCAGGCAGGCGCTGCTGCTAGAGGAGCCCATGTTATTCCCCCTGGGCTGCCGAAGGGCCAAGTGCTATAGCTAGGAGCTCCACTACAATGTGCCTGGTCGGAACCTCCTCCTCTCCTCCCCTCTCACACAACCACCTCACCACTCCATCTCTCGCTCGCTCAGGGAGCTGGTCTGTCTACATCAAATAAATCCCTCTCCAAGGAGTACTCAGCACACCAAGCCCTGCCTAGCAGTACCTCCCACTCCACCAGCCGCCTTGGCCAAGCTCCAACAACGTTATTTCCCTAGAGACAGGGCCTGGAGCTGGGGGAGGTGGAGGGGCTAGATGAGAGTGAGGTCAGGCTGGGCTAAGGCCTTGCTCTGGGCCCGGGTGCTGCATGGTCAAGCTCTCTTGGTTCTCTGGTTCTTTAAAAGAGCCAGTGGTTGTACAGTACATGTGTGTGGGGCTATTCCATTCATAAACATTAGCAGCACTAACACACTCACTAGGTTCTACTTTTCAAAGACATGACTATAGGGAATCAAAGCGAGCTTGGCCATTGCCTATTAGCTAGCCTGCTACATAGTTACAGTGGAGATGCTCAATGGTGTGGTATAAGCGGTCACCTAATAATCCCCAGTTTACAATTGGCTCATTCATCCCCTCCTCTCCCCTGTAATATTCCCAGTGTCGTTGCTGTAAATGAGAAGTGTTCTCAGTCAACTTACCTGGTAAAATAACAGTAAATAAAAAAAAGATAGCGGAGTCCTATTAGGCCTAATAAACTGCTTTTTATGCCATCTTTTGACTCGTGTCTTCACGTCAAAGCTGGCTAATCCATTCATTTCTGTCTTGGTTTGCGCTGTAGAATCTTCTACGTGGCGCTTTCAAGTGCTCTCGGCGGGCCAAGATATCACTGGCATTCTCCCTTAGATAAGACTCACACAAATAGAGAGTCTGGCACTGTAGAGTCAATAGAAAGCTTATAATGCTATCAGTGAAGAGATATTTCACTGCCAAGACTCTCTAAATAGCCTCCTAGCTAGCCAGACGCTACCCAGGAAATGTTCCCTACCAGGGAATGTACTCGGATGGAGGGATGAGACAGGAGGGCTATTCTCCACTCGTTTACAGCCGCAGCAGGAGAAAGAAGAGGATTCATCCTCCTTCACGTCATCCACACTATTACACTACAAGTCAACACTGTTGGGTACACAGGAAGATATCCACGTAGTCTAATCTAAAATAACTGATGGCACGGGATCATGGTGTGTTCATTAGGCACCAAATGGGAGAAAACTACTGAAACAGGTAGGGACTATAACAACGCTTTAGTTTTTTCCCCATACGTTTCACTACTGTGTGCCCTTATGAATGGCGACCTGGGTTAAATCTAGGGGGACATTTTAAATATAATTGTACTAATCACTCATTATATTACTACTTTGTTAGATAGTTTTAAGTTGCTCTCGTGTTTAGTTGGCTTGACAACCTGTACTACATTCAGAGAGCTCATTGCTGTTCCTCAGATAGGAACCTCTCTTCTCCCTCTATCAGGAGGATTACGGTAGGGCCCGAGGCTAGGGGCGGGGTATTGATGCCACAGGTGAATGTGGTGGAACCCAACAGCCCCACCCCTTTACCTTGTCCCTGCCTTCTCTCCCCGCCTGCAGGGAGGCTTGAAATGCAGCTGGTGCATTAGTCCAGTCCCTCCTCCATTTCTCCTCCCCATCTCACCTTCAATCCATCTCTCTAATCAATAGAAAGGCAGAAAGCATTCCAAGCTGTCTGTCTGTCTTCTCCACAGAGGGGTGTTCGGTTAGAAAGTGGAAAAGGCCAAACGGGCTGAAGCAGGAAATCCCTTGACTGATACAGTAACTTGAACACAACGAATTGATTTCCTAATTTGATAAGACCAACGTTGTCTGATTCAGAACAGCATATTGGAGAAGAATTTTCTACTATCTAAATGACCCGCTCAGTTACAGTCTTTTAACACAGACCTGGGAGGAGTTGAATGTTGTGAGGGAGTGAATGTTGGGAGTTGTGGGAGGAGGACTGAATGTAGTGGAGGAGTGAATGTAGTGGAGGAGTGAATGTAGTGGAGGAGTGAATGTTGCGGAGGAGGTGAACTGGTTGTTGGAGGAGTGAACTGTTGTGGAAGGAGTGATGGTGACTGTTGTGGAAGGTGAATGTTGTGAGGATGTTTGGATGTGGGGGAGTGACTGTTGGTTGCGAAGGAGTGAAATGGTTGCGGAGGAGTGAACGTGTAGTGAGGAGTGAAACCAGTGGTGTTGCTTTTCTCTGTAGGAGTGAACCTGAGGTTAGTACAAGGAGTATAGTGAGTGAGTGAGGAAACAGGTCGACTGTCTGTGTCTGGAGTGGATAGCTGGATGGGAAGAGAAGCACAGACAGTCTTCTCTGTACTAGAGTGGTTTGATAAGTGATGGGAGAGAACACAGACTATCACGCTTCTGAACAGAGAGATAGTGATGGGAGAGAACACAGACTATCACCCTCAGACAGGGTGTGATTGTGATGGAGAGAACACAGACTATCACTCATCGACAGAGTGTGGATAGTGATGGAAGAATACAGACTATCTTCTTGTTGAGCTGGTGTAGAAGTGGGATGGGAGAGAACAACTATTCTCTGTCTGAGTGGTGTGATAGTGATGGGAGAGAAACAAGTCTTCTTCTGTCTGAGTGGTGGTGATAGTGATGGGAGAGAACACAGTCTCTCTCTCTGTCTGAGTGGTGTGATAGTGATGGGAGAGAACACAAGTCCTCTCTGTCTGAGTGGTGTGATAGTGATGGGAGAGAAACACAGTCTTCTTCTCTGTTGAGGTGGTGTGATAGTGATGGGAGAGAACACAAGTCTATTCTTCTGTCTGAGTGGTGTGATAGTGATGGGAGAGAACACAGTTCTCTCTCTCTGTTGAGTGGTTGTGATAGTGATGGGAGAGAACACAGTCTCTCTCTCTGTCTGAGTGGTGTGATAGTGATTGGGAGAGAACACAGTCTCTCTCTCTGTCTAGTGGTGTGATAGTGGATGGGAGAGAAACACAGGTCTATCTCTCTGTCCTGAGTGGTGTGATAGTGATGGGAGAGAACACAGTCATATCTCTCTGTCTGAGTGGTGTGATAGTGATGGGAGAGACACAGTCTCTCTCTCTGTCTGAGTGGATGTGATAGTGATGGGAGAGAACACATCTATCTCTCTGTCTGAAGTGGTGTGATAGTGAATGGGAGAGAACACATTCGCTCTGTTGAGTGGTGTGATAGTGATGGGAGAGAACACAGACTATCTCTTGTCTGAGGAATAGTGATGGGAGAGAACACAGTACTATTCGCGAGTGTGATGTGATGCGGAGAGAACACAGTCTATCTCGAGTGGTTATAGTGATGGGAGAGAACCAGTCTCTCCTCGCTGAGGTGTGATAGTGATGGGAGAGAAACAGCTTATCTCAGCAGAGGTGGAAGGATGGGAGAGAACAAGCTATCTCCTGCGAGTGGTGAAGTGGACAGTCTCGCTGTCGAGTGTTGATAGTGTGGGAGAACACGAGGTCTCCACTCGCAGAGAGGATAGGATGGAGAGAACAAGTCTTCTCAGGAGTGGAGATAGTGTGGGAGAGAACACAGTCTCTCTCTCTGTCTGAGTGGTGAAGCTGATCACAATCACGGAGAGAGAAACATGGTCTCCATCATCTCCTGTCGAGTGGTGTATATTGATGGGAGAACATCTATCAACACTCAGACAGACAGATAGAGGTGTTGTTAGTAATGAGCTCAGTGTGGTAACAACCTCGGTAGGTAGGGTAGCAGACGTAGGCGTGGTCAACATCACAAGACTGGAGTAGACCACCCTCCCTCCCTCCATCTCCATGTATCCATCTTTCCTCCCTTATTCCTCCTCTACCCTCCTTTACACAATAACCGTGCTGTTACGGTTCTCATTGGTACAGATGGGTGGGTAACATATTCAGTACACTTACAACATGACAGCAAGTCCCATTTGTGAGGAGAATAAGGACTAAATCAGCTTTAGGACATGGTAGAGGGAAATGAGAGAGAGAGATGAAAGAGGGAGAGAGAGACATAGGGAGAGAGAGACATAGGGGAGAGAATGAAGAGAGACGGAGAGAGATGAACAGAGAGAGAGAGAGGGAGAATCCTGGGGAAAGAGGTTGTGAGCTTCACATTCCCTAGCCAGTTGTCATACATATGAAGAATTCCAAAAGTCTACTTTGCCCTCATAAAACTGTTAAAGCAAGGTGAGCCAGTATACTTTATAAACGCCCAGGGATTCGGCCGCCTGGAGCAGATCATCACTGCTATTTCCAAACATGTTCCTGCGGTACCAGAATAATTAAAAGATTGAAAAGATAGATGTGGAAATGCCTGTCATGAAAGGATTTACAAGAGTAGTGAAACCTCATTCTCTCTCTGTGTTAGTAGATTCTGGTCTATAATGAATGTTTTAATTTGGGGATGATTCTTTCTCAATCCTAATACACAAAGCGTATAATAAAAATCTTAATTTAACATGTGCTGTCAAGAGATGTCACTTGATCACAATGAGCGTTTTCAAACAGACAGAGGAGGGTAAAGATCTCTGCAAATATTTACACAGTAGCCTATCCAAGTCCGGGTTCTGTGAGTGACAGGCGTATTATCCACACAAGCCACCCACTCGCCTGGCTGGACCATTCGCTGGCTTAAAACACTGATAGAACACACCCTCAAGACATGAACCAGGAACTCAGTTTGGTTCAACAGGATCTCGTCTTACAAAGCCACACTATATAAGATATGGATGGGATTTTGTAGGATATTGATAGGGGATAGCAGTGTTACATGGTTATGATTGAGAGGCTGCTTTTGACTGGAGGCAGCACACAACACACACACACACACACCACACACACACACACACACACACACACACACAACCACACCACACACACACACACACACACAACACACCACACTGCACACACCACACACACACACACACATGCCACACACAGCCTGAACTGCTTGTTTTAGCAGTGACAACAAGACACAGAGACAACAGATACTTCTGGCATGCAGCCAACCACAGCATGCCGTTGACACCCACTCATCAATAGTCATACATAGTTGTGGATGGAAAGGCGCTATGTATTTGATGACAGCCATGGACCCTAAATGGTGAGTGGGTGTGGTGAGATTACTGTCCTTCCTGCCTCCTCCTCCTCCGTCATGTAAACAGAAGCTCTGCAAGTCAACCAACCAACACCCACTATATCTATATTGCTACATGAATAATATCCATGGCACTACTCAAACACACACAGAGGACAGATATGGTTCTCTGACCTCTATAACAAGACCATAGTTACTAAAAACAGACCYATGACATTCCTTTTAGCTCACCAAGCACCTAACTACAACAAACAAAGCAAATCAAATGTCACATACGCCGAATACAACAGGTGTAGTAGACCTTACCGTGAAATGCTTACTTACAAGCCCTTAACCAACAATGCAGTTAAGAAAATAGAGTAAAGAAAATATTTTCTAAATAAACAAAACAAAAACAAATAATAATAATTACGAGGCTGTATACAGGGGGTACCGGTACCAAATAAATGTGCGCGGGTACAGGTTAGTCGAGGTAACTTGTACATGTAGGTAAGGGTAAAGTGACAGAACAGCACACCAAGGTGCAGTAAAACCCAGACATATTCCAGTGTTACCTCGGTGAAGAGGTGCTGCACCACGGTAGCCAAGGCCTCTATCCTGCGGTTGCCCTGCTCCAGGAGCCGTCGGAYKTGCTGAAGGCTCTGGTTCTTCTTCTCACACTGGGCACGGTAGTGGGCCACCGTGGCCGGCTTAGCCTCCACTAGAGCCCGGGCCGGGCGGGATGCCGAGACCACTGGTCCCTGGACTGGGAGAAGGACGGCAGGGACTGGGACCAGGTCTGGTTGGGACGGCTGGGGTTGGCTGGGTCCTCCTACCTGAGTAGTGGTGCTCGTCTGGGAGAGGGTCCTCGCCAACGGCGTCCCCCGCGCCTTGTTCTTGTCCACTGAAAGAGAGCAAGGTCGGTTGAGTGTGCTGGCCACGATGTTTAGCATGGTCTCTCGCATTCCACTCTCCACAACCCCTCACACACATAAAACCTAGAAACATAAAACCTAGAAACACAACACAGACACACTAGCATGCAGGAGGATACGCCTAAAGGTCTCTGAGCAGACACCGACTGAAACCCCAGTGGAGCTAAGAAACAGTGCAGCAGTGCATGCTGGGATAGCTCTGTAATGATGGGCCCCGCGGTAGATTCCAAGGATCCATTACGAGTGCATTAGCATCAAGCCACAGTGCAGTTAGGAGACAGAACCATCCACTCCCTCCCTTTCTCCGTCCATCTCTCCCCCCCTCCCTTTCTCCGTCCATTCTCCCCCCCTTCCCTTCTCCGTCCATCTCTCCCCCCTCCCTTTCTCCGTCCATCTCTCTCCCCCCCCCTTTCTCCGTCCATCTCTCCCCCCTCCCTTTCTCCGTCCATCTCTCTCCCCCCTCCCTTTCTCCGTCCATCTCTCCCCCCCTCCCTTCTCCGTCCATCTCTCCCCCCTCCCTTTCTCCGTCCATTCTCTCCCCCCCTCCCTTTCTCCGTCCATCTCTCTCCCCCCTCCCTTTCTCCGTCCATCTCTCCCCCCTCCCTTTCTCCGTCCATCTCTCCCCCCTCCCTTTCTCCGTCCATCTCTCCCCCCCTCCCTTTCTCCGTCCTCTCCCCCTCCCTTTCTCGCCATCTCTCCCCCTCCCTTTCTCCGTCCATCTCTCTCCCCCTCCCTTTCTCCGTCCATCTCTCTCCCCCTCCCTTCTCCGTCCATCTCTCCCCCCTCCCTTTCTCCGCCATCTCTCCCCCCTCCCTTTCTCCGTCCATCTCTCTCCCCCCCCTTTCTCCGTCCATCTCTCTCCCCTCCCTTTCTCCGTCCATCTCTCTTCCCCCCCTTTCTCCGTCCATCTCTCTCCCCCTCCCTTTCTCTCCTCCCTTCTCTCCCCTCCTTCTTCCCTCCCTCATTTTGCTGTCTCTTCTTCTCTCCCTCCATCCCTCTCTTATATATTTTGCTGTCTCAGAGCAAAGTGGACCATGGAGATTTCATGCCTGACTGAAGCTGCATGCCGTGTTTTATTAAGAGGGCAAACTGGCCACAGCTCTTGACCCTACAGCAGACTGTCAATAGAGTTAACCCTGATATTGATACTTCACGTTGATCATCATTAATAATTGTATCAATAATGCCATACCAACCATCTCCATCTTTCCCGAAAGCAATCAAATATAARTTGTGTTAGTAAAGCTCTCTTTAATAGTGTTTGCATGTTAAGACGTCCACCTGACACAGTCAACTCAATGAGAGGCAGAGTGCTATAACACTATGTGAGTCTCATCACCACACCAGCTGAACTATGACCTTCTCCCTAAGAGGGTTAAACACTGTAATACTGCCCCCTTATGGCCACCACGCTGTCAATAACCCCTCACAGTCATAGAAACAGGCTTCATGTGTCACCTTGAGTGGCAGTCCTGGTGCAAGAGGGACACAGTGTCAGCAGGGTTTTCAGCCCACCACTAACACATCTGATTCTAATAATCAACTAATCATGGTCTTTAAATCTTATATCTCAGTTTAGACAGGGCTGGAACAAAAACATGCACACACACAACACACACACTGTACTGTATGCAGTGGTGCGCCATGCTCAGGAAGCGTTGAAACTCTGTTGTGTTACGGAAAGTCTCTAGTGTGTCTGTGTCGGGTGAAGTAAACCACAATGCCATTAGAAGAGGCAGACACACTGACAAGCGCAAATTACCCCTACACACACACACACACACACACACACACACACACAACACACACACACACACACACACACACACACACACACACACACACACACACAAAGTTTCTACTCAAGCATGTCCCACCACTGTCTGTCCGGGGTGTCCCTATGCACACACACACTGATGCTTGAATTTAGAAACAGAAAATAGCATGACAAGAAATATATATATATATACCCAAAATGGCAGATTAGTTCAAACTGTTTAAATGATATGGCTGTTGACTAATAGGATAATGCAATGTAATTGGAGATTGGATTAGTAAATTGTTTGATATGAGTGTGTCTGTTGAGCCCATGCTGGTTATTCTAGAGCTAGACAGATGGAGTTTGAGCTCCATGCTGGTTTATTGTAGAGCTAGACAGATGGAGTTTGAGCTCCATGCTGGTTATTGTAGAGCTAGACAGATGGAGTTTGAGCTCCATTCTGGTTATTGTAGACTAGACAGATGGAGTTTGAGCTCCATGCTGGTTATTTAGAGCTAGACAGATGGAGTTTGAGCTCCATTGCTGGTTATTGTAGAGCTAGACAGATGGAGTTTGAGCTCCATGCTGGTTATTGTAGAGCTAGACAGATGGAGTTTGAGCTCCATGCTGGTTATTGTAGAGCTAGACAGATGGAGTTTGTGCTCCATGCTGGTTATTGTAGAGCTAGACAGATGGAGTTTGAGCTCCATGCTGGTTATTGTAGAGCTAGACAGATGGAGTTTGGCTCCATGCTGGTTATTGTAGAGCTAGACAGATGGAGTTTGAGCTCCATGCTGGTTATTGTAAGAGCTAGACAGATGGAGTTTGTGCTCCATGCTGGTTATT
>NW_019942903.1:152948-171634 GCF_002910315.2 Salvelinus sp. IW2-2015 | reverse complement strand
CTGCCAGTCTGGATGTCCCCATGCATGGCTGGAGCTAACAGGGGGAGCGGAGCCTACTTTCATCCTGTGTTTTCACAGCCTACCACAGCACCCAAAAGACAACACCACACCCACAGGGGCATCCTGTGGGTGACTGCTAATCGCAAAACTCTTTTAACACACCAGGGAGGGGAAACCAAAACATCCTCCCAGGAGGCACGCACCCCCACACACACACACACACACACACACACCACCCACATGAATAGTCTTCATTCAGAAGCATAAACTGTAATTTATGACAATCATCTCGGTTTACTTCAATGAGGGCGGAAACTCCTGAAGAGAATCAAAACAAAGGCCATGGAGGTTTATCTGATCTGCCTAAGAGGCTGATGTCACTGGACCAATATATAGACCACTATTATATAACATGTTTGCCAGTAGTATTTCTATTTACTGGGAGGAGCTTCAGATATGGCTATGTCCATCATATTCAGCAACATATCGTCACTTTTTACAAAATGTCTCTTGCTTATTTTTTCTCCGTTCTGGAGGGAAAAAGAGTCAAGCGGACATTTTGCAGAGTGTGTACCTGGGATCTGCCATGCAGGCTGATAGAGGTTCAGGGCCCAGTCTGTGAGAGAGATGTCAGTCAGTTAGCCACTTAGCATGCAGTGGGAWATTATGTGCATCCCAAATGGCACCCTACTCCCTATTTAGTGCACTACTTTTAACCAGTKCGCTATATAGGGAAGGTGGTRCCATTTGGAACATATTTTACAAGTTAGAAAAAAACGTCTCTGGATGGAAGTTGGGCTTGGGCACAGATCTAGGATCAGCTTTYCCTCCACAAGTCATGACCGTAACTATCATGGGGAGAAACACTAAACRGATCTTGGATCAGTGTCTAGAGGAGACTTTAAGAGGTGCTACTAAAAGGGATATCGGGGAGAGATGAGAGGCTGGATGAGAGGAGGAAGAGGACGAGCGGAGAGGGTGTCTTTTAGTTGAGGATGGCGTGTGTGGCTGTGTGTGTGTGTGTGTGTGTGTGTGTGTGTGTGTGTGTGTTAGATCTGTCATCTGAGTAGATCAAACCCTTTTGAAACGTATTCCCAACTGAACTGAAACCACGTTGGTGTTTGAATGTACTGTAGTTTGCCAGAACGTAGAGTGAGAGTTGGACAGAGAGCCAATCCCTCATCAACTGTACAGTATTAATTACACTCTCCTGACTGCTGCTCCAATGGGCTGGGTGGCAAAAATACAACCCACTTCATAGGATGGATTACTGTGTGTGTGTGTGTGTGTGGTGTGTGTGTGTGTGTGTGTGTGGTGTGTGTGTGGTGTGTGTGTGTGTGTGTGTGTGTGTTGGGCAGTAGCTTTTCCACCCAGATCAGCCTTTCACAGCATTGAGCAGTGTGCAAAAGCTATTGCCAAAATTATGACCCCCACCCCAACACAACACACCCACCCTCAGCGCTGTGAAAGGCTGATCTGGGTGGAAAAGCTACTGCCCCAACACACACACACAGTAATCCAATCTTAATCCATCCTTTAAGTGGGTTGTATTTTTTGCCACCCAGCCCATTGGAGCAGCAGTCAGGAGAGTGTAATTAATACTGTACAGTTGATGAGGGATTGGCTCTCTGTCCAACTCTCATCTCTACGTTCTGGCAAACTACAGTACATTCAAACACCAACATGGTTTCAGTTCAGTTGGGAATACGTTTCAAAAGGGTTTGATGTGCCAGCCAGTAAACAGTGCCCATCCTTGTGCACAAACACAAACACCCCACACACACAAAAGGTAGCCCGTAGTCTAATCTGGGTGGATTAAAGATGCCCCCTGCTGTGCTCAGATGAAACATTAAATCTGGAAAATGAAAGTGTGAATCTGACGACATTAATCCGCAAACTGCATCTGCAGCAGATTTGTCAAATGCGGATTTTGATGACAGTATTTAAAAGCTGTGGCGTTAGCAGCATTGGATGCACCCATGTGAAAGCCTGCTGGGCCATAGGCAGGAGGGCGAGAGTCTTGTGCTAGCCGGGCCTATAATGGGCTTCACAGAACATCTTAAACGGCTGTTATCTCAGTATTAGACGTTATCTCTTTGACAACCTTGAGGTGACTATGGAATATAAGTATGATTAGAAGTGAAGTGTAAGACACATTGTAAATAAACCAAGCCCCCAATAAGGCTAGAAACTTCTCATATACCACCGTGTACCCCATTAGTGTACTGTTTCTGACCAGGGCCCTATATTGACCAAGGCCTATACTCGGCCTTGTCTCCGATGGTAAGTTGGTGGTTGAAGATATCCCTCTAGTGGTGTGGGGGCTGTGCTTTGGCAAAGTGGGTGGGGTATATATCCTGCCTGTTTGGCCCTGTCCGGGGTATCATCAGATGGGGCCATAGTGTCTCCTGACCCCTCCTGTCTCAGCCTCCAGTATTATGCTGCAGTAGTTTATGTGTCGGGAGGCTAGGGTCAGTCTGTTATATCTGGAGTATTTCTCCTGTCTTATCCGGTGTCCTGTGTGAATTTAAGTATGCTCTCTCTTCTTTCTTCTCTCTTCTTCTTTCTCTCTTTTGGAGGACCTGAGCCCTAGGACCATGCCTCAGGACTACCTGGCATGATGACTGCTTGCTGTCCCCAGTCCACCTGGCCGTGCTGCTGCTCCAGTTTCAACTGTTTCGCCTGTGGCAATAGAACCCTGACCTGTTCACCGGACGTGCTACCTGTCCCAGACCTGCTGTGTCTTCAGCTCTCTAGAGACAGCAGGAGCGGTAGAGATACTCTCAATGATCGGCTATGAAAAAGCCAACTGACATTTACTCCTGAGGTGCTGACTTGTTGCACCCTCCACAACTACTGTGATTATTATTATTTGACCATGCTGGTCATTTATGAACATCTTGGCCAGGTTCTGTTATAATCTCCACCCGGCACAGCCAGAAGAGGACTGGCCACCCCTCATAGCCTGGTTCCTCTCTAGTTTTCTTCCTAGGTTTGGGCCTTTCTAGGGAGTTTTTCCTAGTCACCGTGCTTCTACACCTGCATTGCTTGCTGTTTGGGGTTTTAGGCCTGGTTTCTGTACAGCACTTTGATATATCAGCTGATGTAAGAAGGGCTATATAAATACATTTGATTTGATTTGGAACAGGGTGTCAGTTGAGATGCAAGTGAACACATCCCCGGTGACACGGCTACTGACTCCTAGAAAATCTAGAAGGACCCCTGGCCCACCTGCAGTCCAGTCAAAGTTCATTAACTGCAATAACTGGGGCCTSGTAGACCGTGTCGCTCGCCTAACGAGGTGACTGAACTCCCAGCCCGGCTGTATCCATGGCAACACATGGAGAAATATCGATGTCAGAGGAGGCTACTGAGGGGAGAATGGCTCATTATAATGGCTGGAACGGAGCCAATGGAATGGCATCAAACCACGTGTTTGATGCCATTCCACCTATTCGGCACCAGCTATTACCACAAGCCCGTCCTCCCCAATTAAAGTGCCACCAACCTCCTGTGGTCAGTGTGTGGAGTGAGTGAGAGAACATGGGGTATCATTAGCACATGTGTGCCTAGCAACACTGAACTGGGGTCCTTATAGTGCTTCACTGATTGGGTCCACCMAGCAGTATGCCTGTACAGACATTTTTACTGACCTGTTTTAAATTAGCCTACATACCTAAAAACAGGCTGCCTGGTATAAAAATAAAATAGATTTGATATCTGTTCATCACAAAATATGCCACATAAATATGAGAACCAGAAGGCATGGCTGGCTGAATTCATTAGAGAATATATACATTCCTTTAGAGAATGTATAATCTTATCGCTCCCAAAATACCACTAAACTCTCCAGKCCACCAGACAGATTTCAGAAAGGGAMCATCTCTCCCTCCCTCCTTTGGAATATTCTGTCCTCATTTCACCAGATAATTCCCTCATCAAGCGAACGTTGAAAAAACATTGAGGTTAGCTCTTGCACGTATGGGCATCCTTGCCGCAGAGCAGGCAGTGACTAAAGCCTGCTGTAACCTACATTTCTCTCACAGGTTGGCAGAGAAGTGGGTCTCTAACCACTAAGATGGAGGCCGCCCTCAGGCAGACACGTGCAGCCTGAGCTTGGATACAAAACAACACGTCATATTACGGTTTTAACTATTACACACTCCGTTTTCACTGCTTGGCAAATATTACTATTCTAGCCGGTGTAGATATAACCATTTAATAACAGAGATAGTACGCAGCCAGATATCTGCAGTCCTAGTTTGAATACAACAACAGCAGGCCAGGCTAAAGTACAGGTTTCAACAGACAAAATGCCAAAGACTAAATAGCACGAAAAAACTACTCAGTAAATAGACGTATAACCATTTGAACAAAGGGAGGAGTCAAGCTCGTGATTGACACAAAACCAGCATGCCAGCTCATAAGTACTGCTTTTCAATAGATACAATGACACAGAACACAAAGAAAAGGCCTGTTCCAGACAGCCTTAACATAGTGGTTTAATAACAGAAAGATGGTCAGGCTACTAGGACCAGATGAGGCTTGTGTGTCTGGCACCATGAGCTGTGGTGTCTGGGTACCATGAGGCTGTGTGTCTGGGCACTCATGGAGCGGTGACCATGAGGCTGTGTGTCTGGGCACCATGAGGGTGTTGTCTGGGCACCATGAGGCTGTGTGTCTGGGCACCATGAGGCTGCCTGTGGGTGTCTGGGCACCATGAGGCTGTGTGTCTGGGCACCATGAGGCTGTGTGTCTGGGTACCATGGGAGTCAAAGCCCCATCTGGGCTTCACGGAATAGAAGGAGCCCTCTGCCTTGCCGGCTATTCACCAACACGCTATGGTGGAGCCACTAGCGTAGAAACACACACACAAATACACACCACAGACACAGACTCAGAGAGAGTGGCATCTCTTTTGTATACATGGCGGCTATACACAACAGTGAGAGCACCCCCTGGTAAAGAAAGACTGCCAAGGCAACAATGGCTGCCGCGGCACGGGGGAAGAAATAGGGAACGGGGGAGATAAGACAACGGAGGAGGGGTACGATGGATGGAGTGATGAGGTGTGTGTGTGTGTTGTGTGTGTGTGTGTGTGTGTGTGTGTGTGTGTGTGTGTGTGTGTGTGTGGTGTCTCAGACCTGCATGGAAACCCACAGTGGTCTTCTTGCATCCCGAGAGGAGCTTGGAGATTCCGGAACAATCCTTTGGCTGTCAACTTCACATGGAAGTTAGACAGAGAGAGTCTAGGAGACCATAACATGTCTCTGGTGAGAGATTCCTCTAGTATAGACGCAAAGACAAAAGGAGGGAACAATGAGAGGGAAAGAGAAAAAGAGAAATCCACTGTCTCTAGGTCTCTTTAGCTCGTAGGGTAGATACTCCTCCAGACTAGGTTTAGTCTCTAGGGAGATACTCCTCCAGACTAGGTTAGTCTCTAGGGTAGATACTCCTCCAGACTAGGTTAGTCTCTAGGGTAGATACTCCTCCAGACTAGGTTAGTCTCTAAGGGTAGATACTCCTCCAGACTAGGTTAGTCTCTTTAGGGTAGATACTCCTCCAGACTAGGCTAGTCTCTAGGGTAGAGTACTCCTCCAGACTAGGTTAGTCTCCAGCGGTAGATACTTCCTCCAGACTAGGTTAGTCTCTAGGTAGATACTCCTCCAGACTAGGTTAGTCTGCTAGGGTAGATACTCCTCCAGACTAGGTTAGTCTCCAGGGTAGATTACTCCTCCAGACTAGGTTAGTCTCTAGGGTAGATACTCCTCCAGACTAGGTTAGTCTCTAGGGTAAGATACTCCTCCAGACAGGTAGTCTCTAGGGTAGATACTCCTCCAGACCTAGGTTAGTCTCTACGGGTAGATACTCCTCCAGACTAGGTTAGTCTCTAGGGTAGATACTCCTCCAGACTAGGTTAGTCTCCTAGGGTAGATACTCCTCCAGACTGGTTAGTCTCTAGGGTAGATACTCCTCCAGACTAGGTTAGTCTCTAGGGTAGGTACTCCTCCAGAGGTTAGTCTCTAGGTAAGATACTCCTCCAGACTAGGTTATCTCTAGGGTAGATACTCCTCCAGACTAGGCTAGTCTCCAGGGTAGATACTCCTCCAAACTAGGTTAGTCTCTAGGTAGATACTCCTCCAGACTAGGTTAGTCCTCTAGGGTAGATACTCCTCCAGACTAGGTTAGTCTCTAGGGTAGATACTCCTCCAGACTAGGTTAGTCTCCAGGGTAGATACTCCTCCAGACTAGGTTAGTCTCTAGGGTAGATACTCCTCCAGACTAGGTTAGTCTCCAGGGTAGATACTCCTCCAGACTAGGTTAGTCTCCAGGGTAGATACTCCCCCAGACTAGGTTAGTCTCTAGGGTAGGTACTCCTCCAGACTAGGTTAGTCTCTAGGGTAGATACTCCTCCAGACTAGGCTAGTCTCTAGGCGTAGATACTCTCCAGCCTGTAGCTAGGTAGGTACCCCAGACTAGGTTAGTCTCCTAGGGTAGATACTCCTCCAGACTAGGTTAGTCTCTAGGGTAGATACTCCTCCAGACTAGGTTAGTCTCTAGGGTAGTAACTCCTCCAGACTAGGTTAGTCTCTAGGGTAGATACTCTCCAGACTAGGTTTAGTCCTCTAGGGTAGATACTCCTCCAGACTAGGTTAGTCTCTAGGGTAGATACTCTCCAGACTAGGTTAGTCTCTAGGTAGATACTCCTCCAGACTAGGTTAGTCTCTAGGGTAGATACTCCTCCAGACTAGGTTAGTCTCTAGGTAGTACTCCTCCAGACTAGGTTAGTCTCTAGGGTAGATACTCCTCCAGACTAGGTTAGTCTCTAGGGTAGATACTCTCCAGACTAGGTTGTCTCTAGGGTAGATACTCCTCCAGACTAGGTTAGTCTCCAGGGTAGATACTCCTCCAGACTAGGTTAGTCTCTAGGGTAGATACTCCTCCAGACTAGGTTAGTCTCCAGGGTAGATACTCTCCAGACTAGGTTAGTCTCTAGGTAGATACTCCTCCAGACTAGGTTAGTCCTCCAGGGTAGGTACTCCTCCAGACTAGGTTAGTCTCTAGGGTAGATACTCCTCCAGACTAGGTTAGTCTCTAGGGTAGATACTCCTCCAGACTAGGTTAGTCTCTAGGGTAGATACTCCTCCAGACTAGGTTAGTCTCTAGGGTAGATACTCCTCCAGACTAGGTTAGTCTCTAGGGTAGATACTCCTCCAGACTAGGTTAGTCTCTAGGGTAGGTACTCCTCCAGACTAGGTTAGTCTCTAGGGTAGATACTCCTCCAGACTAGGTTAGTCTCCTAGGGAGATACTCCTCCATACTAGGTTAGTCTCTAGGGTAGGTACTCCTCCATACTAGGTTAGTCTCTAGGGTAGGTACTCCTCCAGACTAGGTTAGTCTCTAGGGTAGATACTCCTCCAGACTAGGTTAGTCTCTAGGGTAGATACTCCTCCAGACTAGGTTAGTCTCTAGGGTAGATACTATTCCAGTACAGGTGAAGAAAAGGAGGGAACAAGAGAAAAAGACTCCCAACAAAAACAAGTCCAAAAGCACAGCTACACCACTCCCAGATAGAGGGCGAAAGAGAGCTACACCCCTCCCAGATAGAGGGTGAGAGAAAGAGCTACACCCCTCCCAGATAGAGAGAGAGCTACACCACTCAGATAGCTACACCACTCTCAGATAGCGAGAGAGAGCTCACCACTCTCAGATAGCGAGAGAGAGCTACACCACTCTCAGATAGAGAGAGAGAGCTACACCACTCTCAGATAGCGAGAGAGAGCTACACCACTCTCAGATAGCGAGAGATAGCTACACCACTCTCAGATAGCAAGAGATAGCTACACCACTCTCAGATAGCGTAGGGGGGAAAATACACTCGAGCTGTACCCCCAGCCAATGGAAAACAAGAGAAAATGGCGCCAAAAATAGCATTGTTTTTTCTGCCACCTGCAGTAGAAGAAGTAACAGTATGGAGATAGTCCAGGTCTAGTCTGTAGTAGAATCCTCAGAGAGAAAGGACGAAATGTAGGCAGAAACACCGACGATGATGATGATCTCTTCTTCCCCTAGTGATGCCTCACACACACACACACACTGCCGCGGACACAGACACACACACTGTAACAAACACACACTGCAGCATTTGGGACCAATAGGCGTCAGAGGTTCACTCTCTCACACACACACACACACGGTTAGACAAAGCTCAGCCTCGGCATCTCTGTGTATCTCACACTGGTTCTTTCGATAGTACTGTGAAGAAAACACACAGAGAGATGCTGCTAGGGATGGAGGGAGGAAGGAGGGGAGGAGAGGAGGGAGGGGGAGGAGTGTGCGCAGAGCGGCAAGTGGGCGGGACCTGAGAATAATATCTCTCTCTCTCTCTCTCCTTCACTCCCAGGGTGAAGATGTGAGTGGGAGGATGGACGGATGGATGGATGGAGGGAAGAAAAGGAGAAGAGAAGGTGGGAGGATGCAGATGGATCATACCGAGGTTCCAACTGATGGGAGAGCAGAGATAAAGGAGAGAAGAAAAATGTGGATCCTTGAAAGCAGGAGGCCCCACCTCTCTCCCATCACTCCTGCTCTCTCCACACCCCTCTCCATCACTCCTCTCTCTCCACCCCTCTCCCATCACTCCTCTCTCTCCACTCCTCTCTCTCCACCCCTTCTCTCTCCACCCCTCTCCCATCACTCCTCTCTCTCCACCCCTCTCCCATCACTCCTCTCTCTCCACCCTCTCCCATCACTCCTCTCTCTCCACCCCTCTCCCTCTGTGGCAGGTGCTGTGTTAAGCTATTCACTGGGAGGGTGGCGTCTGTGAAAGGATGCATTTGTCACACATAAAACAAACACACAAACGCCTCAGAATATTGATGAGTGACACTGTTCTGCGGGGTGGCTGTACAGGCAGCCTGTGAATGGCTGTCCGTTTCCATCATTCAGCTGCTCTTTTCCCTGTCTGGAGAATCAGCATGGAATACACACCAACAGGGGGTATATGGATGATGAGGCACAGATAAACACTGGACCATAGAGAAGGCTGGGATTCAATGCGACTGACATTCTGTTGGGGGTTTATGAATTGATTCATGCTAATAGATAGTGATGTCCCAACAACACCTATAAAATGGTTTGATAAAACTGCGCTAATCAATAAATGACAAGATACGCATTGGAGCACATTGGAGGGTGTGGTAGTGAATGGGGCATATGATCAAATGTGAGTCAGGGGGTGTCAGTCACATGATGGCACTTCCTCCTCTTCCCCCTGTTATGATGTGGAGGGGAAGGTTAGTGTTAGACAAACACACTCTCCAGGATACACTTCCACACTCCACCACCAGGGGGCAGCAACCAGGTCTAAATGCTGAGCCAAGGCTTGATAAGCACATCAGGTGCTGACAATTAAGGTGATGTCACAGTGGCAGCTTGGGGAACCTACTTGTTTTATTGAGGTTTTCGTTCGTTTTTGAGTCTTTAGTTTGGGAGGGGCGTTTGGTATTTTCCTTTTTGTACATATTTAAGTTTCAGCACCATCTGAAGAAATAATAATTTGCTTGGACTGGCCGACCCAGAGGTCAAGAGAGACAGAGCTGGCCCTGGACCAAGGCAAGGTTGCTCTCTCCCTGGGCACAGTACATTCAACATTGAGGTGCATACGCTGATTTCTCACACATTCATTCAGGTTACAGACCATGTAACTGTGTAACAGTTTAGCTTCCGTCCCTCTCCTCGCCTCAACCTGGGCTCGAACCAGGGACCCTCTGCACACATCAACAACAGTCACCCACGAAGCACCGTTACCCTCGCGACACAAAAGCCGCGGCTCTTGCAGAGCAAGGGGAACAACTACTTCAGGTCTCAGAGCGAGTGACGTCACCAGTGTGAAACGCTATTAGCGCGCACCACCGCTAACTAGCTAGCCATTTCACATCGGTTACATATGTAACTAGGCCTAAGACCCCTAGACATAATGAGTCAGGTTACAGACCATGTAACTATGTAACTAGGCCAAAGACCCTAGACATAATGAGTCAGGTTACAGACCATGTAACTAGGCCTAAGACCCTAGACATACTGAGTCAGGTTACAGACCATGTAACTATGTAACTAGGCCAAAGACCCTAGACATAACGAGTCAGGTTACAGACCATGTACCATGTAACTAGGCCTAAGACCCCTAGACATAACGAGCAGGTTACAGACCATGTAACTAGGCCTAAGACCCAGACATAACGAGTCAGGTTACAGACCATGTAACTAGGCCTAAGACCCTATAGACATAACGAGTCAGGTTACAGACCATGTAACTAGGCCTAAGACCCCAATAGACATAACGAGTCAGGTTACAGACCATGTAACTAGGCCTAAGACCCTAGACTTAACGAGTCAGGTTACAGACCATGTAACTAGGCCTAAGACCCTAGACTTAATGAGTCAGGCCTAGTTACATGGTCTGTAACCTAAGACCCCTAGACATAACGAGTCAGGTTACAGACCATGTAACTAGGCTAAGACCCCTAGACATAATGAGTCAGGTTACAGACCATGTAACTAGGCTAAGACCCCTAGACATAACGAGTCAGGTTACAGACCATGTAACTAGGCCTAAGAACCCTAGACTTAACAAGTCAGGTTACAGACCATGTAATCATGTAACTAGGCCTAAGACCCCTAGACATAATGAGTCAGGTTACAGACCATGTAACTAGGCCTAAGAACCCTAGACATAACAAGTCAGGTTACAGACCATGTAATCATGTAACTAGGCTTAAGCCCCTAGACATAACAAGTCAGGTTACAGACCATGTAATCATGTAACTAGGCCTAAGACCCCTAGACATAACGAGTCAGGTTACAGACCATGTAATCATGTAACTAGGCCTAAGACCCCTAGACATAACGAGTCAGGTTACAGACCATGTAACTAGGCCTAAGAACCCTAGACATAACAAGTCAGGTTACAGACCATGTAATCATGTAACTAGGCCAAAGAACCCTAGACATACTGAGTCAGGTTACAGACCATGTAACTAGGCCAAAGACCCCTAGACATAACAAGTCAGGTTACAGACCATGTAATCATGTAACTAGGCCAAAGAACCCTAGACATACTGAGTCAGGTTACAGACCATGTAACCATGTAACTAGGCCAAAGACCCCTAGACATAACGAGTCAGGTTACAGACCATGTAACTAGGCCTAAGAACCCTAGACATAACAAGTCAGGTTACAGACCATGTAATTATGTAACTAGGCCAAAGAACCCTAGACATAACGAGTCAGGTTACAGACCATGTAACTAGGCCTAAGAACCCTAGACATAACAAGTCAGGTTATAGACCATGTAATCATGTAACTAGGCCAAAGACCCCTAGACATAACGAGTCAGGTTACAGACCATGTAACTAGGCCTAAGAACCCTAGACATAACAAGTCAGGTTACAGGATGTCATAAGGTGAATGCACCAATTTGTAAGTCGCTCTGGATAAGAGCGTCTGCTAAATGACTTAAATGTAATGTAAATGTACAGACCATGTAATCATGTAACTAGGCCAAAGACCCCTAGACTTAGACATGCAACAATATTAGTAGGCTGGTTAATGTGTTTGTAACACCCCTCTCCCCTCCACATCCCATCCTCTCCTCTCCTGCGAGGCAGCCGTGGTTTACAGGGACAAGGTCACTCCAGAGAGAAATCTGTGTGAGTGAGTGAGAGATGGAAAGAGAGAGAGAGAGAGAAGGGGCGAGAGAGACGGCAGTTGGGTATGGCCATACCCGAGCTCAACACCAATTTAAAAAAGGGTACTAAAATCCTTCCAATTCTTTTAAAAGGATAACTCAGTTTAGCGGTATTAGTGGTCTCAGGGCCACCGGAAAATCTGTGGCAAGGCGGCATTTTGTTTTCAAATCAGGTGTGGCAGCGCCACTTTTGATTATACTTTACAAAAATATAAACGCAACATGCGTGGTTACACATGGTCTGCAGTTTTTAGTCCGGTTGGATGTACTGCCAAATTCTCTAAAACGACGTTGGAGGCTTATGGTATATAAATTAACATTCAATTATCTGCTCTGGTGGGCATTCCTGCAGTCAGCATGCAAATTGTATGCTCCCTCAAAACTTGAGACATCTGTGGCATGGGTGTTGTGTGACAAAACTGCACATTTTAGAGTGGCCTTTTATTGTCCCCAGCACAAGGTGCACCTGTGTAATGATCATGCTTTTAAATCAGCTTCTTGATATGCCACAACTGTCAGGTGGATGGATTATCTTGGCAAAGGAGAAATGCTCACAAACAGGGACGTAACAAACATTTGTGCAAAACATTGGAGAGAAATATGCTTTGCTTTTGCGCGTATGGAACATTTCTGGGATCTTTTATTTCAGCTCATGGGACCAAAACAGGTTACATTTATATGTTTGTTGCGGTATAGTTTAATAGCAAAGTGCTGTTTTTTAGACCCATTTGCCTCATGATTTCTCGAACTCAACGCACAATTTCTCTTGTCCTTCATATCGAAGTTCAGCTACAGCGCCTTGCGTGTCTCAACCAATCAGATTCAAGAAATCGCAGGTCGCACGGGCCGAGCACAGCACACAAAGCTCAAGGGGCTCTCACTCTCCTCTGGTATTTAGCAAGCGTGATAACACATCACTTCCCACACAAGCAAAAACTCTTACATAAATGTAGCAGCCTAAACACCAGCCAACTGACATGCTGTATTGCATGGAAATGAGACTCTTTTTCCGTCTGATCAACTGTAGACTAGGCTACTAACAATAACAGCTGCATAGTGTAGCCTACTATGCACCCTGTTCCTCTGGCCAGGGTAAACGAAGCGGTAACATTATGTATTTATAGCCTATTTGTTCGTGAGGAAATGTGAATGGGATCAAATTTGGTTTATATTCAAATTTGGTCTGACTAGGCTATCTAGACCTTTTCCAATCCAAAATGATTAAGTGGATGAATCAAAAACACAGTAGTCGACAGACTGTTTGTAATTAGTCATCAGTTGCATAGCGCAGACTATACGCAACCTGCATAAGCATCAGCCCTGTGTTAATGTCCAATCATGTTGCTTCTCTGTGTCGGTGTATAGAAGCAACATAGTTCTGCTTTAGAATATAATTCATACTAAAAGTACAAAGTTGCTGAAGTTTGACAGGATTTATCCTCCTACTCAAGGCCAGGAGTTTTCCAGGAATGTTTTAAAACCCCGGGACCTGATTAGAAATACTCTGGTCCCATCATAGCCCATATGAATCCTTTTTACAACATATTAATAATCATACTGTAAAAGGTCCAGAGTTTTACCTGATTAGGCTACCAGACCAAGGAAAACTACGTACCTACACGCGAGCCGTCTGGGGACGCTATGGTGCCACCTCTGAGCAGTCTGACTTTAGGACCATACGGACACCTCGGAGCGGAAGGGCAGTAAATAAGCTTCAACTCCTTGTCACTTTGCCWTACCCTAGGTTTCGCTAAAATGACACCCCTGAAATGCATGGTCCTGTATCCAACAATGTGACAGAACTAACAAAAACAGTATTTTAGTTTGACAAATGAGACTCGAAGAATCTCCAAGTGGTCACTTCATGTAAGAGCCCCACTTGAGAAATATGTTCTGAGCTACAAGACAACTCCAGTTCAACTCAGCCCTGAAGTATAAATAGTCCAATAGCAGCGCTGCACTGATCCAATATCTAAACTTAGGCAGCRAGCAACAAAATGAATAAAGTCTGTCTTATAAAAGAAAACTGAAAACAGGCATCTTGCCAGACCGCTTCAACAGCCATTGTAACCACTGGCCTGTAAAGCCATTGTTTTGTGTGTGTGTGTGTGTATACGTGTGCAATACTGTGTGTGTGTGTGTGTGTGGTGGTATTCCGACGGGGGTGACAGCATGTCTGCAACTGGTGGCTCCCCACAAACCCCCAGTGGGAGTTCCTGATGCAACCGCAGCAGAGAGGCAGTCAGGCGCCGAGGCCTAGCCCAGTCAAGACCAGCCCAGGCTGGGGGAAGGGACTAACCACAGACCCATGCTTGACCAGGCCTCCAGGAACACATCCACACTTCAAAGCCTCTGAGATGGCCTAAATATGTTAACTAAAAACACTGTACTTTCTGCTTTTTAAAAGACTGATTTGGGATCAGCAATCGCAAACCCAAATCTAACCTCAACTCTTATGTGCTGATCAACAAAAACTAATCTGAGACCTGTTGATAGGAGCACGTTCGGACCACATGTCCTTAGTAGTGGCATTGTTGCCAACTGCCAACAGCAGAGATCAACAGTGAACAAATGGCCTAGTGTCAACACATTACATTGGACTCAAACGACTGCCCTATTCTTCCCCTGACTCACCACACGTGCCAACCTGCCAGTTAAAACAGATGGGCATCGTCACATTAAGCACACATGTCCACAACAATGCAAAGTCAAGTGAGAGAAGTATTTGAAGAGACGCCAGGGCACTGTTGACGTGGCCGTCCGTCATCTGTGACGAGCCTGGATACAACAGCGCTGTTTTACCATGCATGCACACAGGTCTGTGTGTGACAGAGCAACAGTTTAGCCTAGTTTCACTCCAAGTGATTTCCATCAGTCCCCTGTATCCCTATAATGACAGGAAGTGTTCGGGACACCATTCTTTGTGTGTTTGTTTACCCTTGTCACGAGCTTGTGAGCTCCGAGCTAGTCAGCCAGAACGCACAACCCAAACGCTCCTAATGACCCACACACACATGGGAATGCTTTCCAAATCGCTAACACGTTTTTACATTCTTCTATTTATAATTTCTCCCTCTTATCTCCCCAAATAGGCTGCAGACATCCATAAACTGTGTTTTAAATAGAAACCTTTGAACTAAACACAGTGACTTAAAACCAGTGGTGGAAAAAGTATCCAATTGTCAAACTTGAGTAAAAGTAAAGATACCTTAATAGAAAATGCATCAAGTAAAATTGAAAAAAACAACAACTGTAAAATACTACTTCAGTAAAAGTCTAAATGTATTTGGTTTTAAATATACTTAAGTATCAAATGTAAATGTAATTGCTCAAATGTACTTAAGTATCAAAGTAAAAGTATAAATCATTTCTAATTCCGTATATTAAGCAAACCAGACGGCACCATCTTCTTTTTTCTATATTTTGTTTACGGGATATCAAGGGGCACACTCCAACACTCAGACATCATTTACAAACTAAGCATTTGTGTTTAGTGAATCCGCCAGATCAGGTATTAGGGATGACCAGGGATGTTCTCTTGATAAGTGTGTGAATTGGACTATTTTCCTGTCCTGCTAAGCATTCAAAATGTAAGTACTTTTGGGTGTCAGGGAAACTGCATGGACTAAAAAGTACATTATTTTCTTTAGAAATGTAGTGAAGTAGAAGTAATAGTTTTCAAAAATGTTAACCATAAAGTACAGGTACCAAAAATATTCTTAAGTAATACTTGAAAGTTTTTTAAACTTAAAGTACTTCACACCACTGCTTAAAAGATCAGTGAAATGAAATTAGGTTAAAAGTTAGTTCATAGTTATAGGAACACTTTCGGATTATACTGTATATTGAGCTAGAATTATTCAGTCAGCCARCTGTGATATAACAACATTGCAACACTTTTGACAACACTGGTCAAGGGAAGTGCACTGATACGACGTGCAAGTGATATCGTCCTACTTCCTGTTCATGTCCCCTAATCTTTTGAATGGGCTAGCTTGACGTTTATATCATCAAATTCATGAAAACTAGGTCGTTTAAGATATATACAGTACCAGTGAAAAGTTTGTAAACACCTACTCATTCCAGGGTTTTTCTATATTTTTACTATTTTCTACAKTATAGAATAATAGTGAAGACATCAAAACTATGAAATAACACATATGGAATCATGTAGTTACCAAACAAGTCCCTTTTTTTCCAATTTTCGCCTAAAATGACATACCCAAATCTAACAGCTTGTAGCTCAGGACCTGAAGCAAGCATTTTCTTGATACTATTTAAAAGGAAACACTTTGAAGTTTGTGGAAATGTGAAATGAATGTAGGAGAACAACACACTAGATCTGGTAAAAGATAATACAAAGAAAAAAACATAAGTTTTTTTTTTTACCATCATATTTGAAATGCAAGAGAAAGGCCATAATGTATTATTCCAGCCCAGGTGTAATTTAGACTTTGGCCACTAGATGGCAGCAGTGTATGTGCAAAATTTTAGACTGATCCAATGAACCATTGCATATCTGTTCAAGACTGCCCAAATGGTTCATTAATAAATTTTCAAGTTCATAATTGTGCACTCTCCTCAAACAATAGCATGGTAGTCTTTCACTGTAATAGCTACTGTAAATTGGACAGTGCAGTTAGATTAACAATKATTTAAAGCTTTCTGTCCATATCAGATATGTCTGTCCTGGGAAATGTTCATGTAACTTATAACCTCATGCTAATCACATCACCCCGTTTTAGGACCACTATTGTTTTCACTATATATTTTACCTCTTGGGGATGTCCTTCGAAAACATAATGTTAACTTTCACTGCTATGTGGATGACACACAGCTGTACATTTCAATGAAACATAGTGAAGCCCCAAAATTTCCCTCCGTAGAAGCCTGTGTTTCAGAGATAAGGAAGTGGATGGCTGCAAACTTTCTACTTTTAAACTCTGACAAAACAGAGATGCTTGTTCTAGGTCCCAAGAAAGAAAGAGATCTTCTGTTGAATCTGACAATTAATCTTGATGGTTGTACAGTCGTCTCAAATAAAACTGAAGGACCTCGGTGTTACTCTGGACCCTGATCTCTCTTTTGACGAACATATCAAGACTGTTTCAAGGACAGATTTCTTCCATCTACGTAACATTGCAAAAATCAGGAAACTTTCTGTCCAAAATATGCAGGAAAATTAATCCATGCTTTTGTTACTTCTAGGTTAGACTACTGCAATGCTCTACTTTCCGGCTACCCGGATAAAGCACTAAATAACTTCAGTTAGTGCTAAATACGGCTGCTAGAATCCTGACTAGAACCAAAGATTTGATCATATTACTCCAGTGCTAGCCTCCCTACACTGGCTTCCTGTTAAGGCAAGGGCTGATTTCAAGGTTTACTGCTAACCTACAAAGCATTACATGGGCTTGCTGTACCCATTTTTCAGATTTGGTCCTGCCGTACATACCTACACGTACGCTACGGTCAAAGACACAGGCCTCCTAATTGTCCGTAGAATTTTAAGCAAACAGCTGGAGGCAGGGCTTTCTCCTATAGAGCTCCATTTTTATGGAATGGTCTGCCTACCCATGTGAGAGACGCAGACTCGGTCTCAACTTTTAAGTCTTTACTGAAGACTCATCTCTTCAGTAGGTCATATGATTGAGTGTAGTCTGGCCCAGGAGTGTGAAGGTGAACGGAAAGGCTCTGGAGTACGAACCGCCCTTGCTGTCTCTGCCTGGCCGGTTCCCCTCTCTCCACTGGGATTCTCTGGCTCTAACCCTATTACAGGGGCTGAGTCACTGGCTTACTGGTGCTCTTCCATGCCGTCCCTAGGAGGGGTGCGTCACATGAGTGGGTTGAGTCACTGACGTGGTCTTCCTGTCTGGGTTGGCATCCCCCCCCCCCCCCCTTGGGTTGTGCCGTGGCGGAGATCTTTGTGGGCTATACTCGGCCTTGTCTCAGGATGGTAAGTTGGTGGTTGAAGATATCCTCTAGTGGTGTGGGGGCTGTGCATTGGCAAAGTGGGTGGGGTTATATCCTGCCTGTTTGGCCCTGTCCGGGGGTATCATCGGATGGGGCCACAGTGTCTCCTGACCCCTCATGTCTCAGCCTCCAGTATTTATGCTGCAGTAGTTTGTGTCGGGGGGCTAGGGTCAGTCTGTTATATCTGGAGATTTCTCCTGTCTTATCCGGTGTTCTGTGTGAATTTAAGTTGGACCTGAGCCCTACTCAGGACTAGTAGTCTGATGAGGCTCAGGTCACTGGCATGATGACTCTTGCTGTCCACCTGGCCGTGCTGCTGCTCCAGTTTAACTATTCCGCCTGCAGCTATGGAACCCTACCTGTTCACGACGTGCTACCTGTCCCAGACCTGCTGTGTTCAACTCTCTAGAGACAGCAGGAGCGGTAGAGATACTCTCGGCTATGAAAAGCCAACTGACATTTACTCCTGAGGTGCTGACTTGTTGCACCCTCGACAACTACTGTGATTATATTATTATTTTGACCATGCTGGTCATTTATGAACATTTGACATCTTGGCCATGTTCTGTTATACCCAGCACAGGCAGAAGAGGACTGGCCACCCTCATAGCCTGGTTCCTCTCTAGGTTCTTCCTAGGTTTGGGCCTTTCTAGGGAGTTTTTCCTAACCACCGTGCTTCTACACCTGCATTGCTTGCTGTTTGGGGGTTTGTCTGGGTTTCTGTACAGCACTTGATATATCAGCTGATGTAAAAAGGGCTATATAAATAAAATTGATATCTGTGTAGAGTGGAGCTTTGTCTTGAAGGAAGGCTCAGAGATTTAGCCCCTGTGTCCACCTACTACAGGGTGCAAGCCCCTGTGTCCACCTACTACAGGGTCAAGCCCTGTGTCCACCTACTACAGGGTACAAGCCCCTGTGTCCACCTACTACAGGGTACAAGCCCCTGTGTCCCCTATACAAC
>NW_019942903.1:111368-150195 GCF_002910315.2 Salvelinus sp. IW2-2015 | reverse complement strand
CTATGTTAGCTTAACCATCCCATCACTTCCTGGAAAATGATGCGTCACTTTATACTGTATATTGAGGCCATTCGGACACCAACATTTTTCTAAATAAGCGGTCATGGATCCTTCTGACATTTAAGGAAAATGCAAGGCTGAAAACCCTAACCGGTTGAGGCCGGGAATGTTCCAATCCAGCGTGTGATGACGCTGGAGCGCTACCATGGTAACTGGGGCCTAACTCTCCTGTGGTGTGGTGCTAAAGTTAAACTGGTGTGTGGAGGTTTGCTCACAATTCAACAATAACCATGACACCTGTATGTGAGAATAAATTGCCCTCAAGTCTCTTTTTCAGAGACACTATACTAAATTATAAACTGGGTGGTTCCAGCCCTGAATGCTGATTGGCTGAGACCGTTGTATATAAGACCGTATACAACGGAAATGATAAAACAGTTATTTTTACGGTTCTAATTACGTTGGAACCAGTTTATAACAGCAATAAGGCACCTCAGGTTTGTGATATATGGCCAGCATACCACGTCTAAGGGCGATGTCCAGACACTCCACCGTGGTATAATGGCCATATACAACACCCCCTTGTGCCTATTTGCTTAAATATATTTCAAGATCCTTACTCTAGTGCCTTCTAAGCAACCCTAACCGTTAAGTAGAAAAACACTAAACACTAGCAGACTGAACCCAGGCACAAAACCCAAACGTTCAAACAGAACTCTTACCTGTGGCAGCAGCGTGGGGCGGTTGAATCTGGCCGAGCCGGCCCTCTGAAGTGGGTCTGGGCCTGCTTGCGCTTACCTGGCTGGTCACCGCTGGAGTCTTCAGCCCTATGGTAGAAAAATAGTGAAACACCATGTCAACAGACAGACTAAACCGAACTGTAGCCTTGTAGCAGAGACTACCAGGTTATAGGGCTAGTGTGGTTTTATTAGTAGTACCTCTGCCTACCCAAGGACGTCAGAGGCCAAAAATCAGTTAACCACCTAACTGAGGAACTCAATTAACTTGCACAATACCCTAGATGCAGTTGCACCCCTAAAAACATTTGTCATAAGGAACTAGCTCCCTGGTATACAGAAAATACCCGAGCTCTGAAGCAAGCTTCCAGAAAATTGGAAGGGAAATGGCGCCACACCAAACTGGAAGTCTTCCGACTTGCTTGGAAAGACAGTACCGTGCAGTATCGAAGAGCCCTCACTGCTGCTCGATCATCCTATTTTCCAAATTAATTGAGGAAAATAAGAACAATCCGAAATTTATTTTTGATACTGTCGCAAAGCTAACTAAAAAGCAGCATTCCCAAGAGAGGATGGCTTTCACTTTAGCAGTAATACATTCATGAACTTCTTTGAGGAATAGATCATGATCATTAGAAAGCAAATTACAGACTCCTCTTTAAATATGCGTATTCCTCAAAGCTCAGTTGTCTGAGTCTGCACAACTCTGCCAGGACCTAGGATCAAGGAGACACTCAAGTGTTTTAGTACTATATCTCTTGACACAATGATGAAAATAATCATGGCCTCTAAACCGTCTTGTTGCATACTGGACCCTATTCCAACTAGACTACTGAAAGAGCTGCTTCCTGTGCTTGGCCCTCCTATGTTGAACATAATAAACGGCTCTCTATCCACCGGATGTGTACCAAACTCACTAAAAGTGGCAGTAATAAAGCCTCTCTCGAAAAAGTCAAACGGTACAAGCCCCTGTGTCCACCTACTACAGGGTCAAGCTGAGGGTGGATAAATAAACACCTCATAATCACCTGGGCCCAGTTTATCAAAAAGTTATCTGGATTTCCTCTATTGGATAGGATTAAATCTATAGAAATAGAATTAACGGAACAGAAGAATCATTGACTTGAATGAGGACTCCCGTTCTATTAATTATATGTCTATGCATTTAATCCTATCCGATTGAGGAAATCCAGATAGATAACTGGGCCCTACTCAATGGGAATCGGAGGATGATGGGTCATTTGAGCCACAGGGTTGGAAAACGATTATGTTAAAACATAATTTTAGAAATGAGATATAGTTAGATAATCACAAATCAGCTAGTCTGTTGATATGCAGGTAGCCTAGTGGTTAGATCATTGGGCCAGTAAACAAAAGGTTGCTGGATTGAATCCCCGAGCTGACAAGGTAAAAATCTGTCATTCTGCCCCTGAACAAGGCAGTTAACCCACTGTTCTCCGGGCGCCGAAGACGTGGATGTTGATTATGGCATCCGCCCTGCACCTCTCTGATTCAGAGGGGTTGGGTTAAATGCGGAAGACACATTTCAGTTGAATGCATTCAGTTGTACAACTGACTAGGTATCCCTTTTATATGGTTTGGTATTTTACAATATAGTGGGACAAAAGGTCTAGATATTTGTGGGAATTTAGTCTTCTACCTCGGTGGTGAGTCATTGCAGTGTGTGTGTGTGAGAGAAAGAGAGTGTGTGTCAAAGTTATAGTTGAATTAAGAAAATTGAAACCAATGAGAAAATCAGACTGACCTAGATAGAATAAAACATCTTGATGCTCATATGTTTACACTTCAACCCAGCAGAAARCCACAGGGAAAATCAACTAACATACCGACTACTGTATCCATTAACTGTCAGTGGTCACTGCTGCCATGGCAACATGACGTCGCTACAGCAGATGTACTGTACTCCATCTACCCCAAGCTAATATTACTCATATCCTGTGGGCACTTCCAGAGGCCATAGAAATAAACAGAGATTCTATCTAACCAATATAAGGGAGCGCTATATTCARTGACACACATTATAGTGGAGATAAAGTTTAGAAATGAACCAATCATCATTCAGGATTAACCACCCGTTGTTTAAGCATTGACACACACAGGGACTGAGGTTGGTTGGTAATACAATCCTGGTTCTGTAATATCCCAATCTATGTGGTTCTGTTGAAACAACACATTGGGTCTAATCAGACGAAACCAACACATTTGAATACAAATATGTCCATATTTTAGCTAAAAGATATTCAAGTCAAGAAGAGGGTGTGGTGTGCAAATCAGAAGCACCAGAGGAGACATCATCACTGGGTTGAATAAAACTAGTCCATCTGATCCTGATCAGAGAAACACATCACAGAGACGGAAACTGATTCATTAGTGAAACTGGCTGGTGATGGTGAGCATGTTTAGACACGTCAGCACATGTTGAAATGCTAACTATGCCTAGACCATCAGACTTAAAGTGATAGGCTTCAAAATCAAAAGGTTAGCGAGTGAAAGTATTGTGTGTGTGTGTGTGTGTGTGTGTGTGTGTGTGTGTGTGTGTGTGTGTGTGTGTGTGTTCACCTGTTGCAGTGCTTCTCCCTGGTAGTGAAGGGGCTCTGGTTCGGAACCCCAGTGGCCTGGTAGTGGTGGGGGCCTTAATCGACCCCTGGGTTCCCCCTGGACTGTAGGCTGGCTGGGCCTCTCATCTGGTTTCAGCCCCCCACCACTGGAGCTGGGACTAGGACAGAGAAAGACAGGGATGATGACAGTTAATACCAGAATTAAGAATGAACTACTGAATTAAGAATGAACTAATAAAAATAGTCTATTAATAACCACTTGGAAATAGACTGAAACTCATTCAACCCTCACTCAACTACATCGGGTTTAGTTTGAGTTGTTCAATACTCAAAGATGATTGGCTCGCACGTGTAACTTCAGCACACACAACATTCTATAATAGAATTTGTGTTATTTGACGTGTATCTTTTTTGACACGGAAAGACCCAAACGGCGTTCCATACTTCAATACTAAAAGATGATAGTTCTACAGTATCAAAACTGAAATGGTCTGTTGTGAATAAGCGTGTGTGGGCAGATAGCCACCTCTCACAGCCCAAACGAAAGAAAAAACGCTGTTTACATGGCATAATTCCCCTCGTTAAGCTAAATGCACATAACGCCGATTACCTACCAAAAAGGGGAATAATCTCTGGTCCTAATTGTCTACATGATTACAATCATCAGACTACTGATTACAAATGTCTCAAAACGCTGCATAAACATATTTATCTGCATTAGCGACAGCCGTCTGTAGCACAATTAGAGCAACGGGAAACGAGTATGTTGATGTATTTAAGGCGCAATGGTAGATTGATTTGAGTGATCACTGTGTGTGTGTGTGTGATTAGTTCTCTGTAAACAGAGGCGGCCACATCGCCATAGCAACAGTATTTGGTCGTCATCCGATCACCATGACAACCTGCTCATCCAACAGTAGCCATAGGTCTTCTACCTCGGCGCTGAGTCATTGCAGTGTGAGAGCGAGAGAGAAGAAGAGAAGAGAAGTGTGTGAAAGTGTGCATGTGTGGAGAGAGAGCGAGTGTGAGAAGAGTGAGAGAAAGTGATGAGAGCGATGGAGAGGAGAGCGATGGAGAGGAGAGCGAAAAGAGCGATGGAGAGGAGAGCGAGAAGGAAGGAAGAAAGGTGTTTCCTTTTCTCTACTGTTCGGTCACTAAAAGGAATTCCAGGTTTCAAAGGAATTCCTACAGCAGGTCTCATCCATGTCTTCATCTCTCTCTGTCATCCCCCCCCCCTCCTCCCCACCCTCTCTTCAAACAGACAGTGGTGGCTGTACTGTAGTGAACAAAGACAACCATTGTCCACCTATCCCCATTTAGACCAAGTCACACAGGGAGGTCATGTGATGCTGTTGATAGTATTATTCAGACGTATCACATTCCACCTATCCCCATTTAGACCAAGTCACACAGGGAGGTCATGTGATGCTGTTGATAGTATTATTCAGACGTATCACATTAAACCAATAGAATACTGGGCCATCACATGAAACTATTAGATAGTAATAGAAACCTCACTCTCAAACTCAACTCTACACGTTCAACGTGTTGTGTGTTCATTTCAATATAGATTTCCTGATAAACTGAGATAAAGCAACTATACATTATCCAGTATTGAAAGCAACTATACATGATCCAGTATTGACAGGTTCAGTGTAGCAAYCCAACACTGTGGTGGAGCTGACTAACACCTCTAGGGACATTACATCAGTGCAGTCCTGACAGCAGAGCTGTACAATAAGCATGTAGACTAACTAATATTAACTCAGTGAAATACATGTGTGTGAGTAAGAGTCAGTCCTCACCCTCCTTCACTCACACCTCCATCTTCCTCAACACACAACCACCACCCAAGACCCAACACCTCAACACACAACCACCCACCTCCACCTCTCCAGCAGCTACAGTAGATAGAGAAAGAGGGACCAGATGTAATCCAGAGGTTTATGATGCCGTCCAGACAAAGCCCCGGGATATGTGGGTCAGGAGAGTACCCTGTCCGCCTCTCTGATCACACTCACACACAGAGATAGRCTGGGCAGATGTGAACTCTGACCTTGATGGAGAAAGCAGGAATGCCACTGCAATGAGGGGCCAGATTCACATGGACATTCTCTTCAGAGTCAAATGGCAGGGGAGACTCATGGAATTGTCACGGGAGGTCAGAAGAGAGTGAGTGTGTGTGTGTGTGTGTGTGTGTGTGTGTGTGTGTGTCTGAGAGAGCTAGTGGCAAGAGGAGGATGTGAATCACCAGCAACAGGAAGACCACACCAATGAAAACCACTGCTTGCACACTGAGTGTGCTGTGTGTTTGTGTTGAAGTCCTTCTGTGTTGCCGCAATGTAGGAAGAATAACTCAATACACACACAGTCTCCACACACACTCAGTCTCACGTTTGCTGGGGGCTGCTGAAGATCCATTACTTTCGCTGGCGGCGCTGCCAGAGAAGAGGAGCTAAGGCTTGTGGGTAGGTTCTTCACGGGCAGTTTGGACGCGGCGGTGGCAGCCGAAGGCCGAGCAGCACCTAACCCCTGGTTGACGGATGGCTTTGGGTTAGAGGTCACCACAGTAGGCCCAGGCATCCAGAGGGTCTGTCTGTGACACGCGGCTTGGGGATACCTGGGAAATGTAGGAAAGGACCAACAGGGTTCATCAGTTTCAGGTATTGGGAGAAGTATTCACGTCTGTATCAGTGTATGAATCAATGTCCATAATATCAACATGTCAGTACACTGAAAATTCTAACATAAGATATCAGTATCAATACAAAGATCAGGGGCAGTATTTATAAGAATGCTGATTTAGGATCAGTTTCTGTCTTTAAGATCAAGGCTTTCTCAGCATCTGCAGAACACATAAACCACTAGTCAGGATGTGTGTGTGTGTGTGTGTGTGTGTGTGTGTGTGTGTGTGTGTGTGTGTGTGTGTGTGTGTGTGTGTGTATAAACATGCCCTACTAGAAGATACATATTTTTTATCTAGTGACACAGCTGAGCTAGCAGAGGAAGGATGAATAGGAGAGAGGAGGGAGTGAGAGAGAAAACCCCCTCTGGCACTGCGTACATACAGAGACGTATAGAGAAGTGCCCATATCAGCACAAAGTAAGTGACATACAGTAGGGTGACATTGATGGATATATACAGACATATCAGCAGGTTTAGACAAGCTCTCTCTCTCACACACACAGGTTAGGGTGCAGAGATGTGTCTCCAGTGTGAGGTGAATGAGGTTTGTGACCTCCAGTCAAAGGTTCTGAAATAGAACAGGGTTGGTCTTTCACAGAGAGAGGGGTTATGTTCCTATTGGCTGGCCCCTGTAGTGTTGCTGAATACTGTAACAGAGCACTGGGCACTTCCGTAACGTAATAAACTGCAGTGACGCTAACAGCATCTGTATAATAACATGATATGAACTATCTGGATACATGGCTAGTCTTACACCTCAGAGCAGACCTGGGCCATGTTCAGTGGGCCACAACGTAACAACACATTTGGCAACACGTGCCTAGTTACAATTTTATTTTTTTTTTTTTTATGTACCTGGAAACTAAATTCTTAGTGCTATGGTACAAGTTAATTAAGTACTTTCCTGTTTCACTCTGTTGTAAATAGTTTCTACTAGCTGATATTGAACAGGACCCTGGATCATATAGCTATTCCAGATACTTGAGCTGCGTTTGGATTTAGCGCCACACAAGATGAATCACACGCACAACGCTAATACCTTTTCACATATTCATTTGACCAATGTCTGGTACAATGTCTGTCAATGACCAACGGAACCTAATACTGTAGTTTAATTTGACCCAGGTCTGGTAACCCCTGGGCTGTTCCAGCTTAGGGGAGGGCTTGGTGGGAACTAACAATACATCCTCCTCCCTCCTTTCCTTTTTTCTTTTTTCCAGTACTTAATCAAAACATGCTTCGACTTCAGTAGGAACACCTCCCCAAGGACCTATGGCTCTTCCCTTTTCACACCACTGCCCTGTGTGTGTGTGTGTGTGTGTGTGGTGTGTGTGTGTGTGTGTGTGTGTGTGTGTGTGTGTGTGTGTGTGTGAGAGAGTGAGAGAGTGAGAGAGTGAGAGAGTGAGAGAGTGTGAGAGAGAGAGAGAGAGAGAGAGAGACTGTGTGAGAGACAATAGCAGAGATGTTGTTTGTGTGTGTCAAAACTCAAGGATGTGTACATGTGTATCCAGGACAACGCCCTGAGTGGACCTGTGGGTTTCGCCTCCATCGGCTTTGCTCATCAGAGACAGGAAAGAGAGGAAGACCACTGCTGTGTAGAGATTACTAGTAGGATAACAATGATCTGCTGTACGGTCAGTTTGACGTTTTCCCTCATGATGATCAGGGTTAGGACTGGAGCAGGGCAAGCTGGTCCTGGATCTGTGTGTACAGGAAACGTCTAGCTCAAGCTGTTGGATAGTACAGTAACACGACTGAATAGACCTCCTGTGTACAATTTTAGTTACTGCAGTACCACCAAAATAGCCCTTTGACAGCGAATACATACTGTAGGAACGCCTTCCTAATATTGAGTTGCACCCTCCCCTTTGCCTCAGAACAGCCTCGATTCGTCCTCTACAGTACAAGGTGTTGAAAGCGTTCCACAGAGATGCTGGCCCATGTTGACTCCAATGCTTTCCACAGTTGTGTTAAGTTGGCTGGATGTCTTTTGGGTGGTGGACCATTCTTGATACTTACGAGAAAAATTTAGAGCGTGAAAAACCCAGCAGCGCTGCAGTTCTTGACACAAACCAGTGCGCCTGGCACCTACTACCATACCCCGTTCAAAGACACACCCTCTGAATGGCACACATACACAATCCATGTTTCAAGGCTTAAAAATCCTCCTCCCCTTCATCTACATTGATTGAAGTGGATTTAACAAGTGACATCAATAAGGGATCATAGCTTTCACCTGGATTCACCTGGTCAGTCTATGTCATGGAAAGAGCATAATGTTTTGTATAATCAGTGTATAATTGAGAACTTATAGCTGTGTGTTGGTTGCCTGAATGTCTTAGGAAGATACACATATACATGTTTATGTTACCTAGGCAACATTAGGAGTTGTGTGTGTGTTCACCTTGCGGTGAGTGTTTACAACAAGGTAAGAATGAACACAAGCACAAGCATGTCTTTGAACACAAGCATGTTGCCTCAGTAACCACATAAGACATTAGGCCAAGCATGCCTCCAACGCAATATCAAGTTTGGAGATGACACAACAGTAGTGGGCTTGATTGCCAACAACGACGAGACCGGTGAGGGCTCTGGGAGTGTGGTGCCAGGAAAATAACCTCTCACTCAACGTTAACAAAACAAAGGAGTGTGGTGAACTTCAGGAAACAGCAGAGGAACACCCCGTATCCACACCGACTGGACCGCAGTGGAGAAGGTGGAAAGATTCAAGTTCCTGGGCGTACTCATCACTGACAAACTGAAATGGTCCCACCACACAGACAATGTGGTGAAGATAGAGGCAACATCGCCTCTTCAACCTCAGGAGGCTGAACTTTTTTTGGCTTGGCACCTAAAACCCTCTCAAACTTTTACAGATGCAGAATTGAGAGCACCCTGTATCAACGCCTGGTACGGACACTTTTTTACACCAAACCAACTGTCAGTGTGGTGCCAGGACAACAACCTCTCCCTCAATGTGAGCAAGACAAAAGGAGCTGATCGTGGACTACAGGAAAAGGCGGGCTGAACAGGCCCCCTATGAAACTTCGATGGGGCTGTAGTGGAGCGGGTCGAGAGTTTCAAGTTCCTTGGTGTCCACATCACCAACAAACTATCATGGTCCAAACACACCAAGACAGCTGTGAAGAGGGCATGACAAAACCTTTTCCCCTCAGGAGACTGAAAAGATTTGGCATGGGTCCCCAGATCCTCAAAACGTTCTATAGTTGCACCATCGAGAGTATCCTGACCGGTTGCGTCACCGCCTGGTATGGCAACCACTCGGCATCTGAACGTAAGGCGCTACAGAGGCTAGTGTTAACGGCCCAGTACATCACTGGGTCCAAGCTTCCTGCAATCCAGGACCTATATAATAGGCAGTGTCATAGGAAAGCCCATAAAATTGTTAGAGACTCCAGTCACCCAAGTCATAGACTGTTTTCTCTGCTACCGAACGGCAAGCAGTACCGGAGTGCCAAGTCTAGGACCAAAAGGCTCCTTAACAGCTTCTACCCCCAAGCCATAAGACTGCTGAACAATTAATCAAATGGCCAACAGACTATTACATTGACCCCCCCATTTGTTTTGTACACTATGCATAGATAATAAACAGCGAGTAGCAGCAGTCACTTCATCCCTACCTACATGTTGTTATTGTGTTATTTATTTTACCTTATTTATTTTTTATTTGGTAAATATTTTCTCAACTCCTCTTGAACTGCACTGTTGGTTAAGGGCCTGTAAGTAAGCATTTCACGGTAAGGTCTACACTTGTATTCGGCGCATGTGACAAATAAAGTTTGATTTGAACTGCACCGCCCGCAATCACAGGGCACTCCAGGGGGTGGTGAGGTCTGCCCAACGCACCACCGGGGGCTCACTACCTGCCCTCCAGGACACCTACAGCACCTGATGCCACAGGAAGGACAAAAAGATAAATCAAGGACAACGACCACCCGAACCACGGCCTGTTCACCCCGTTATCATCCAGAAGGCGAGGTCAGTACAGGTGCATCAAAGCAGGGACAGAAGCTGTTTTTCAGTCTCTATCTCAAGGCCACCAGACTGTTAAATAGCCATCACTAGGACATTAGAGGCTGCTGCCTATATACATAGACTTGAAATCACTGGCCATAAATGGAACACTAGTTACTTTAATKATGTTTACATATTTTGTATTACTCATCTCATATGTATATACACTGTARTCTATACTATTCTACTGTATTTTAGTCTATGCCGCMCTGACATTGCTCGTCCAAATATTGATATATTCTTAATTCCATTCCTTTACCTAGATTTGTGTATTGTTGCGAAATTGTTAGATATTACTTGTTAGATATTACTGCACTGTCGGAGCTAGAAACACAAGCATTTCGCTCCGCCCGCAATAACATCTGCTTAACACGTATATGTGACCAATAACATTTCATTGGATTTGAAACAAATGATGGTGATTGAGTAACAGACAGCCTTTGAACTCTTATTTGGGTGGAGAAGGTTTCTGAATGTGCTTCTCAAAGACGCCTTTTCAACGTGMCCAGAGTTCGGGGTCAAATTTGGCACCGTTTTTCAGAAACAAGCAAACTGTTGTCCGCTCAGAATTTGACCTTTTCTGACAAGACGCAGATCTGGTTTTCTGATAGATTCATTCTTCCACACACCCTCAAATCCAATCCACCCCGGAATCCCAACTGTCCCAAATCACACACTGCAGCCTAGTGGTTATGGAAACAAATAGTTAAATTACAGACAGGCTATTGTGGGGGAATTCCGACTCGGGTTAAGCGTGTGTAAATGGAACGCAATTCCTTTTTTTATGCACTTTCCTCTCCATGCATATATTGACCTTAAGCATGAGAATAGCATTCTATTCACCTGCTATTCATTGGGGTGGAGCTTGAATTAATGAAGGTGTGGAGGAGGTGTGTCTACAGATACACCGTATTAATGAAGGTGTGGAGGAGGTGTGTCTACAGATACACCGTATTAATGAAGGTGTGGAGGAGGTGTGTCTACAGATAACCGTAATTAATGAAGGTGTGGAGGAGGTGTGTCTACAGATACACCGTATTAATGAAGGTGTGGAGGAGGTGTGTCTACAGATACACCGTATTAATGAAGGTGTGGAGGAGGTGTGTCTACAGATACACCGTATTAATGAAGGTGTGGAGGAGGTGTGTCTCAGATTACGCTGTATTCTGACCTTGACTTAATTCCCTCATAATTTGACCATCTTTACCTGCAAGGAAACCATGAATGTCTACCTACCCGTTCCAAGTGGAAAAACACTCTACTTTCTTTTTTCAGACAGAAATAACACCATTCGCCATACATTGTCATTTACAACTTGATAAGAGCTATCGATAAGAGCTATCGATAAGAGCGATCGATAAGAGCTAGGTAAATGAGTCATCCGTTTGGATCAGGGGATTGTAAATATAAATGACTTGTTTTAGATCCATTTTACATTATAGTCGCGGGAGACAAAACGTTAAACCAGTCATTTGGCAGTAACAAATCATTATCAACAAATCAACTTTCCCACAGTAAAGTTTATGAAATGCTTTGGCATTATTCAGAATTTTAATTGTACCGCATTTTAACTTTCAGGGATGGTTACTCTCGAATGTCTTAATTATAGGCTACCCCGACTTTCTCTGTTTCCTATTTCTATCATGTTACATATTAGCCACTATCAGTATCAACCGTCAGTAGACCTAATAACCACACATARTCAACCGCCAATTTACTGTTAGTTCCCTTCAGGTGGTATAGCCTATATTATCATTCCATTGTTTCGTTTACATTCATTTTCTTCCTCTGTAAACGCCGCCACGTCCGTATGGTTGCTGAGGATCATTAGTATCAGTTGATCTAATTTGTTTCTATATGTAGGCTAACTAAATTGTTATGGAGCGGAGTGCAGACCAAGCCGTAACAGTTAGAACCTGATGGTTAGTGCAGGTAATAGGTGAGGGTACTACTGTACATTTTTCTCCKTGTTATAATTCTATGGACACTAATCTTGCAACATTACCATGGGTTGACAAACTGAAGGTGGCAATTTTCAGGATGAATCAAACCATAGTATATTTCATTTAAGGCTCTCCAAACCTGTTTTATGACTCAAATACTTTCTTAACCCTAAATAATTTACAAAATCAGACTATTTTTTAAATCTGCCAATTGGTGCTAAAACAGGGTGGCAGGTAGCCTAGAGATTAAGAGCGTTGGACCATTAACCGAAAGGTCGCTGGTTCGAATCCCCGTCCCGACTATGTGAAAAATCTGCCGATGTGCCCTGTGCCCTTGAGCAAGGCACTTAACCCTAATTGCTCCTGTATGTCACTCTGGATAAGAGCGTCTGCTGAATTACTAAAATGTAAATGTAAAACAGAGATGAAAATGCATTAATTTAGATGGCTTTCTTTCATTGATCCCTAATATTCTGAACCTGTTCTCTCCATATATTCTAGTGAGTCGGTCAACAGAATTCTAAATCAAAGGTAGACCGTATTTAAAGGGATGGCTTAAGATAAATGTACTGAAAACCCCATTGAATGAAAATGCAGAGTGCGTTACGTGACTGAATAAGGTATGTCTGAATACCAAACACTGAGAAGTGCGTAGGAAAGGCGTACATTTTCTACGTCTGAAGAGTAGATGGAAGAGAACATGTTGATGTCTCGCGTAACTAAGACTACGTCCCAAAAGACACCCTATTCCCTATGTCGTGGACTACTTTTTACCAGGGCTCATATGGCTTTTGTCAAAAGCAGTGCACTATATAGGGAATAGGGTGGCATTTGGGACTTACTCCCAATGACCCACGTCACACTAACAGTAGTCTCAATTTCCTCACACAAGAAAAGCCTTGTGTGTATGGGGACCGAGAGAATCAAACATTAGA
Organism: Salvelinus sp. IW2-2015; assembly: GCF_002910315.2. Lineage (NCBI taxonomy): Eukaryota > Metazoa > Chordata > Actinopteri > Salmoniformes > Salmonidae > Salvelinus > Salvelinus sp. IW2-2015. The sequence continues at coordinate 137,280 of NW_019942903.1, read as the reverse complement.
TCCAACCCCTCTGGCAGAAGGAAGAGAGGACCCGAAAGAAGGAAGAAGGAGCGAAAGACCCAAAAAGAGAGAGAGAGAGAGAGAGAGAGAGGGTTGCATATGCTTTTCAACTTCCTCTGAGGACACACAGAGGGAAGTTAGAGTAAAATTAGACCGCAGACACGCATGGTCACACGCACAGCACACAGTCAGTGTCTCCAATTTTAAATGGCTTTTAAAAGATGCAGTAGGTTACATGTGGTGAGGGAACATGATGAGAGAGAGAGTGAGATGAAAATAGAGAGCGAGTTATCTTATGTAACTCTGCGCAGAACTGAGACAGATCCAAGCAGAAACACACAGTCTGGAGATCGACACACACACACACAACCTTGTACAGCTAACCTTGTGAGGACAAGTTCCTTTAAGTTTAAGTTTAAGTTCCTTGCTCAGAACATGAGAACATATGAAAGCTGGTGGTTCCTTTTAACATGAGTCTTCAATAATCCCAGTTAAGAAGTTTTATGTTGTAGTTATTATAGTAATTATAGGACTATTTCTCTCTATATCATTTGTATTTCATATACCTTTGACTATTGGATGTTCTTATAGGCACTTTAGTATTGCCAGCTTAATCTCGGGAGTTGATAGGCTTGAAGTCATAAACAGCGCTGTGCTTCAAGCATTGCGAAGAGCTGCTGGCAAACGCAGGAAAGTGCTGTTTGAATGAATGCTTACGAGCCTGCTGCTGCCTACCACCGCTCAGTCAGACTGCTCTATCAAATCATAGACTTAATAATAATAATAATAATAAACACACAGAAATACGAGCCTTTGGTCATTAATATGGTTAAATCCAGAAACTATCATTTCGAAAACAAAACGTTTATTCTTTTAGTGAAATACGGAACCGTTACGTATTTTATCGAACGGGTGGCATCCATAAGTCTAAATATTGCTGTTACATTGCACAACCTTCAATGTTAAGTCATAATTATGTACAATTCTGGCAAATTAATTACGGTCTTTGTTAGGAAGAAATGGTCTTCACACAGTTCGCAACGTGCCAGGCGGCCCAAACTGCTGCATATACCCTGACTCTGCTTGCACTGAACGCAAGAGAAGTGACAATTTCCCAAGTTAATATTGCCTGCTAACATGAATTTCTTTAAACTAAATATGCAGGTTTGAAAAAAATATACTTATGTGTATTGATTTGAAGAAAGGCATTGATGTTTATGGTTAGGTAGATTGGTGCAACGACAGTGCTTTTTCCGCAAACGCGTTTGTTAAATCATCACCCATTTGGCGAAGTAGGCTGTGATTCGATGATAAATTATCAGGCACCACATTGATTATTTGCAACACAGAACAAGCTAGTTAAACTAGTAATATCATCAACCATGTGTAGTTAACTAGTGATTATGTTAAGATTGTTTGTTTTTTATAAGATAAGTTTAATGCTAGCTAGCAACTTACCTTGGCTCCTTGCTGCACTCGCGTAACAGGTGGTCAGCCTGCCACGCAGTCTCCTCATGGAGTGCAATGTAATCGGCCATAATCGGCATCCAAAAATGCTGATTACCGATTGTTATGAAAACTTGAAATCGGGACCGATTAATCAGTCAACCTCTAATTCTAACCTAACACTAATTCTAACCTTAAACCCCATAGAAATAGCATTTGACCTTGTGGGGACCAACAAAATGTCCGCAGTTAGTCAAATTTTTGTTTGTTTACTATTCTTGTGGGGACTTCTGGTTAAACACGTCCACACACACAATCTCTCTGTTGCTCCATGTGTTTGTTTCTGTCTGATTGTCTTGTTCGTGTGTGTGTGTGTGTGTGTGTGTTCGTGTGTTCGTGTGTTCGTGTGTTCGTGTGTTCGTGTGTTCGTGTGTTCGTGTGTTCGTGTGTTCGTGTGTTCGTGTGTTCGTGTGTTCGTGTGTTCGTGTGTTCGTGTGCTCGTGTGCTCGTGTGCTCGTGTGCTCGTGTGCTCGTGTGCGCGCGCGCGTATGGAGCGTGCGTGTGTGTGATGCGTACCAGTGTGTGTCTTGTTCACCCAAACCAGAGTGTGTTTAAGTGCCCTCATCTCTGCAGCAGCAGCAGGAAATGAGCAGGCTGACACTGCAGAGCTGAGAATGCCTTTCACATTCCACTACACCTCACTCACACACACCTCACTCACACGCGCTCACTCACACGCGCTCACTCACACACACACACACATTCTCTCACACACAGTTTCAAGTCTCTACACACACAGCAACGTCTGTTTTCTACACTTTGTCATTTATACACTTTATCAAGTTGCTGACACACAGAAAGACGTGTGTGTGTGTGTGTGTGTGTGTAGTCACCAGCTGGCTGACTTGGTCGTCCTCTTGGTGGAGACACACTCCCAGTGGTCTGGCCGTCCTTCCCCGTCGTAGGAGGAGCGGGAGGGGGCAGCCTGGAGCCAAAACTCCCTCCTACTGGAGCTGGAGAGGTGGGAGACAGGGAGGGTCCCCCGGTGTTGCTCGCTCCCCCGGGCCCCCTGCCCTTGACCTGGGGCAGCTGTCTGACCGATGAGGGCCCCAGCTTGGAGGAGACCTTCTGCAGAAAGAGCTGTCGTTTAGTTACCGCGTCCCAGCCCATGGGGCCCAGCTCGGAGCTGCGCACCGAGACCATGGTGTTGGCCATTCCAGAGTRGTAGGCAGAAATGTGGAAGTAGACGCACACAGGCAGGAGGAGTGAGAAGGAGGGGGAGGAGAGAGAGAGAGGAAATAGGAGTAGGCTGGAACTCTGAGGTAAAAAAGTTGCTATTGTATTACATTCCCTCTGGGATTCACTGCTGGGACCAGTTTCTCTCTCCCTCTTTATTCCCTCCCTCTTTATTTCCTCCCCCTCTTTCCTCCCCCTCTTCCGTCTTCTGTAAACACAGGGCACATATGGAGTGAGTTTGCAGGCGAGTTTTCAAAAGAAAAGACTTGACTACTATAAATGTTCAGACTACTCTGACGCTGTTCAGAACAGTTTGACAAATGGCTTGTGCCTTCATATGAGAAGTGTCTGAGAAGAAATCTGGTCGGGAGGACTGTTTCAAACTGAGAACAGAATGTGGCGGAACATTCAACAACCGACGTCACACACACCCGCAGATCTCAAGACATTCCAAAAGATGTTCTGGGGTCGCTGCATTTCATGTTGTCATTCAACAGAACCCCAAAACTGGTCTGTGTTCAATGTTCAGCAGTATACTGCAGTGAATGATAAAGTTGACATTTAAACCCAAAGCCCTCCTTTAGCCATGGATTACTTAAGCCTGAATAACAACATAGCTAAATCATGTGATGACATGCTCGCAGCCAGACTTGCCTGAGGAACTACTCAATCACGCCACTCACAAACACAGGAAGAGTTGAAACCTGTCAATGGTTTTAAAAGGCAAAATACCAACAACAAACCACTGCCACTCCCTCACCTAAAACCACTGCTCCCACCGTTTAGAGATGAAACCAGCCTTGGGCTRGTTCTATACATGCGTCATATCATCCTGATAAAGTACAGTATGTTCCTGGTGACTGGAAATCTTAGTTCACTAACTGACTGTTGTGGGTACTAAAAATACATCTTTCCTAACTTCTTGGAGGAAATCACTGATCTGGCCAAGTTGAATTGGGTGAGGSCAGWCTGGTGTGTGGTCTTATATCATGTGACATGCAGATCAGTGATTATTACAAGGAAGAGAGGGAGGAACGAAGGAAAGATTCTCAAACTATTCAAACAGGGGCGTAATAGAACAACCCCCCCCCCCCCCACACACACACACACACACACACAGTGTGCGCTACTTACTGTGCCGTTGCTTCTCCTTTGTTCTACAGGTGTCTCACCCCCTGCAGTGTCCTCTGTAGTGTCCTCTGTAGTACACCCTCCTGTAGTACCCTCTTCTCCATTTGGGGTTAGGGTCCTCTGGTGCCCATCCACAGCCAACTCTGAACCCAGAGAGCTGCTGGAGGTGGAGCGAATGCKATTGGCTAAAGTGCCCATCCTCCTCTTCTCGGATTGGTTAGAGACTCTGGGCTCTGCGTTTTGATTGGGGCTGGGTTTGGGGCTCGGCTTCAGCGAAGCTACTTTGMTTTGACCCAAAGACAACCTTTGTCTTTTGACTCCGTCTGGCGCTTTCTTTTCATTGGCCGGAGCAGTTTTTCCCTGTGTCTGATTGGCTGTTCTGGTTGTAGAGGCAGGCCTGGACATGACCTTAGACTTGACGTTCTTCAGGTCGGGTTTGGGGAACCTCTTGATGTCGGTCCTACCAGGTTTGGATGTCGTGGTGACCGCCGTCTTGGCGATGGCGGCGRTCAGTTTGACCCGAGTTGCACACGGGTGTTCCTTGGTCTTGCGGAAGGCGGGGTTCGCACCTTTGGACCCTTTGTTTGGAGACTGGGGAACGGTAAAGGGGGACACTGCCAAATRCACACCCTTGGAGACTTGTACTGAGGTAGAGGTCTGGGAGATTACAGTGAAGCCTTRAGAATCTGGAGACACTATAGTCTCACTGAGAAGAACCTCTAGTGCCACACCAGGCTCGGTGTCCGCTGCCTCCACCATGGGGAGAACATCCAGAGTGCAGYCCTCCTTGGGCAGATCCACCCCCACCTGAAGCYCCTCTCTATCGGGCAGYCCTGGTGAGCTGCTAGCTCCGGTCTGGAGGTTCTGGAGTTCCATGGTGACGGTTCCAGCATGAGGACTCTTCCTCCCCTCGAGGCCCTTACAGAGGTCAGGCAATGGGGCGGAGAGTGAAGCCTGGATGGGAGCCGTTGTGGAGGGGGAGGCCGTGTCCGAGTCCTCCAGGATGGACACCCCGCTGCTGGGGAGCCGCTCCGAGTCGCTCAGGCTGATTCTCCTCATCACCATGTCCGAGCTCACCGACAAGAACGACCCTTCCWCATCATCAACATCATCATCGTCACCGGGGATCTCCGTGGCCGCCGAGTCCGGAGAAGAGTCCCTTCTCCCACCGCTGTTGCTCGCCACACTGCTAATGTTGTCATGGAGATCGCCTTGGCTACCGTTGCTATGCTCTCGTATCCCAGCAATGCTCATGGCGAGGGTCAGGTTGTCATTCCAGGAGTCCTCATTAGCGTCCACGTAGACGGACACCGAGTTGTCGTTGGATTCCGAGAACTCTGTCTGAGGCAGTTCCGCAGCGGGTGAGACAACGGCCATTTTGATTTGGGTCGACATCACGCATTCCATGTCGACGTCCAGGCTGCTCAGACTCTGCAGGGAGTCTGGGGAGGAAGAGGAGGAGGAAGAGGAGACAGGGAAAGCATTGCCATTTTGGTCGCRGGTGCGGAGGAGGGGGAGCCTCATTGCGGAGCCATTCATMCCCCCGACGGGGACACGTTCCCCGGGCTGAGACACACTCATCTCTGGTCTTCGGGAGTGCGTGGGGAAAGCTGATGTCGRTAACTGCTAAAGACCTCAAAACAAGGTCAAACCACGGAGAACTCCATGTTTACCTATGTGGGCAGACMTCTACTGAGCAAGGTGTTTCATTGATTAAAGCTGACTCAGATCAACACCAGTGATAAGAAGTCAGCAGTCCCTATAGGCCTAGGAGTCACAGAGTCACTGAGAGGTAGATACTGAAGTGCACTTTTGGACAAGTGAGGAAGTGAGAAGTGATCCCATTCTAAGGCCTCTTCAACTGACCCTTTAGTTCAGTCARTGGAGTGGAGTCCATACTCTTCAGAGCTCCTCCTCTGAAAACCTCTGGAAAACACAACGACAAGGAAACACAGGCATCAATATCACATCACAGTTAGCAATTTATTATCTCCAATGTCAAAAATACTTTATTTGACAGTGTCTACGATATGAACATAACAGTATCATAAACAGAGACAGAAAGACAGCGAGACAGACAGAGACAAACAGATAGACAGCGCGACAGAGAACTCTGCTGCCCTCTGTTGGTCAAACATAGGAAGTGATTAAACCACAAAAAATGCACCACAACATTTACATTTAAGTCATTTAGCAGACGCTCTTATCCAGAGCGACTTACAAATTGGAAAGTTCATACATATTCATCCTGGTCCCCCCGTGGGGAATGAACCCACAACCCTGGCGTTGCAAGCGCCATGCTCTACCAACTGAGCCACACGGGACCACAACACAAAACATTTCAACAAAAGCACAGTGTACCAACATAACCTAATTAGTTATGATGTGGAAACTCATGTAATGCTTGAATCCCAAATTCAAAAACCTTTTCTCTTGGAAGGACTTTCAAAGAACTGATACCCTGCCGTTCATACAGTAGGTGGCATTACAATACGCAGAAAGCCGTCATAGTTTCCACTAAAAGTAATTAATATGGCGTTAAGAATCTGTTGCCATTTAAACCACTGAGGTCAACCATTTTAAGATGAAATATTGTCCGTAATTAATAAAACTGGCTTTAATACTCATAACCAAGGGGAAAGATGGTGGAAAGTTGGTCTGTGTAGTATTGACAGGGTGGTGTGAGCAATACAAAGAGCCTCACCACACTGTTACAGAAATGGTCTTTCATAAAAGCTACAAACAATAGCTCTGTTGATGTTAAGGCAGTGTTAGAAAGGCCATAGACGTACAGTAGAGTGCGTCCCAATGARACCCTATTCCCCTTTTAATGCACTACTTTTTAAGCAGGCCCCATGGGGCTCTGGTCAAATGTAGTGGTGTAGGGAATTGTTTCCCAACTCCAGTCCTCCAGTACACATTTCTGCTGTAGCCCAGGGCAACCACATCTGATTCAACTTGTCAACTAATCATCAAGCCCTCAATGAGTTGAATCAGGTGAGTTTGTCTGGGGGACTACAACAAGAACGTGTGCTGTTTAGGATACTGGAGGACTGGAGTTGGGGAAAACTGCTATAGTGTCGTTTGGGACGTGCCAGAGGCCCACAACTCTACAGTACGAGGGTGAATGCAGAGACTAAACTGAATTAAGTGGAGAAACAGAAAAGMTCAGGGTGGCATTCATTAGGCACCAAACATCAGAAAACGGACTGAAACATGGCAGGACGGCCTGAACTTGTCCAATAAGAAACACTTGTTTTTGTTGTTGAATGAACACACCCCAGATCTTGTGCACATGATAACGATGAAGGGGAAAGTGTTCGCTTGCTGAGATACTGAAAACACCAGATGGAGTCACTTTGCTTTTCCCAAGTAAACAACAGATATGCAGCGGGTTCCTGAGAGGGAAAGATCCGGAGAGAGYGAGAGGAACCTCCATTTACCTAGCAGTCCTCTGGGAACACGATGCGAGAGCTTGGTCTAAACGAGGAACAATCTGCAGCTCCATATCCAAAAACTAAGATAGATAGCTTGTGGTATACAGGCTAAAAGACTCCCTCCTGCCTGTCAGTGTGTGTGTTAATCTGGGTCAGAGTGAGAAAGAGACGGGCTATAAAAAGGATCAGTTTTATTTTCATATCCAGGACAGTGCTTCACCAATGAATGGCCCAGTGACAATAGGAAGCCTATAGAGACTATGAGCTCACTACTACACCTAGACAACAGTGAGAGTAACCGATAGTACTGCCTTACCAAGCGTGTTCTCGATAAAATTCCACCCCTATTCACTCCAACAACAACCTACTGCACACTCAAAAATCATCAACCAACCCAATACTTGTCAGGTTGTCATGGTATGTGATAATTAGTTCTTAAAGCTGCAATATGTAACTTTTTGGGCGACCTAACCAAATTCACATAGAAATGCAATTTATAGATCGGTCATTCGCATCAAAGTCTAAGAAGCGGTAGACGTGTTCTATGTGCGTTATTTCTATACTTCCCAGAATTAAATTTAGTCTTTTACTTCTGGACACCAGCTTCAAAACAGCTGAAAATACAAGATTTTTGGTRATAGAAAATATATTTCACAGCGGTTAAGATGGTACAAAGACTTTACAACACGCTATTTTTTTGTCACATAAATTGAAATTAGGCACATTTTGGAATTTTAGCAACCAGGAAATGGTGGAGCGATTTCTGCATAGTGCATCTTTAACTGATTTGCCTGTATGAATATAGGTTGAATAAATAAGATTCAGGAAGCCATTCAAATGCACAGTGATGGCATTAACCACTTCATTCAGTAGGCTAATTGGTTATTCTAAATGCCATCACGGTTAATCTGATGTGTGGGACGCAGTTAGCAGTAAGTGAAGACTGCAGTCTGTGCATTGTTATCCAGCCAGTGACCATGTATCCTCATCACTCTGCTGTTCTGAGTTGTGTTACTGATGTTGTGGGGACTCTTCKCTCTGCTGTTCTGAGTTGTGTTACTGGTGTTGTGGGGACCCTTCCTTCTGCTGTTCTGAGTTGTATTACTGGTGCTGTGGTGACTCTTCATCCGTGCCATGGAGTGTGACCCTGTCTCATTGCTAATGCATGAGTTAGGGCTGGGCGGGCGAACTGCAGACCTGTGTGGTGTGTGTGTGTGTGTGTGTGTGTGTTGGTGTGTGTGTGTGTGTGTGTGTGTTGTGTGTGGTGTGTGTGTGTGTATCACACTGGCCTTATCAAACATGCATTAGCCCTCTGCAGTTGGTGGGAACGCTAGCTGACAGGTGAGCTGGTAACACCTGAGACAGAGTCCAATATAGAGCCACTGCCCTTTGGGTATTTACCAATACAGAACAGGTCAACCTGAGAGGAGGGAGGTACCACTGTAGCATTGTACAGCTCTGCCATGCTGGTGGGTGGGGGGGGGGGTGTTTGTGTTAAAGGGTTGTTAGAGCTGAGGTTTAATGTCAAGAGAATTGTGTGTTTCCTATGACAAGAGTGTTTTGAAGGCTTCATGAATGCTACATTAAGGTTTAGTTTATCGTCAAGGTGTACCACATTGTCAGCTAAGAGCTGATGTGCAATCGATCTAAATAAATAAACAATAATTAAATAAACAAATGAATCATGTGACGTGGTGTGATACATGTCTGTGTGGATGGAGGGAGCATCAGTCGGTCACAGCCAAGTAAAAGACTCAGGAGCCTTGGTCAGGGACAGGGTCAGACAGGTCTGGACCCGGAGCAATGATGACTGGTCTCTGTAGCCGGGTTGCTATGCTCACTGTACGTCGACAATTGCCCAAAGTAACCTTGTAGGACACTCCCGAGCATCTGCGCTCAACCTCTGTCATCTCAGGTGTCCTCTCTTGGCTCTTGCTTCAGGCTTCTCCACTCAACCTTGAACTCAAAACARCCAGCTAGCCAGCTGCTAATTAGCTAGTAGAGTGGCCTGTTTAGAAAGAGACTACAGCCCTCTACAACGTACAATCCAATAGATCCTTACATATCACTGGATCAACTCCATTTAGTAACAGTGACACCCACACTCTAATGACATCCTCCCATCTCTACACACTGGCCTAGAATGATCATTAGAATTAAGGAAACAGCGAGTGGCACYTTTGGTCAAAAGGCTCTTGAACGGAGTCCAAGTCCCAAACAGTACCCTATTCCCTATTTAGTGCACTACTTTTGACCAGAGTCCTATGGGTAARCCTATGAGCCCCGGTCAAAAGTAGTGCACTTWGGGAATAGTGTGCCATGTGGGACTCCGACTGACATTCTGGGCTTCAGTCAGAGCTGCGCTCCCAACATCTAAGAGTTGGTGTCCGTTCACATTACACTCTTAGTCCCCCAGGGGGTTATGGGTAAATGTACACGCTGCGATGTTGAGAGGGAAGAACCCTGCCACGCTATTAGTGCACCCTTTGATACTATAAACGAAGCGGAGGTGGAGAGTGGAGGAGTGAGAGATTCAGAGTTTAAAAAGGCACCCACTGACTATTAGCCTAGAACTCAATACCTAACTAGGAAGAAAACAAAAAAAAGTACCAAGCAACTTTAGATGAGACAAACACGCAGACATTAGCAAGTAGCATCAAACCGGCAACTTAGCAGAGTAGCATCAACACGCAGAACTTAAACAGAGGTAGCATCAACACGGCAGATCTAGGCAAGTACACAACACACGGCAACTTAGCAAGGTAGATCAACACGCAACTTAGCAAGTAACACAACGAGACTACGGAATCAACACGGCAGACTTAGCAAGAGTAGCATCAACACGACAACGAACTTAGCAGAGTACACACAACCACAAGCTTAGCAGAGGTAGCATCAACACGACAGACTTAGCAGAGTACAGTGGGGAAACAAGTATTGATACACTGACCGATTTGCAGGTTTCCTACTTACAAAGCATGTAGAGGTCTTAATTTCTATCAATGGAACACTTCAACTATGTGAGGACGGAACTAAACAAAAATCCAGAAAATCAATTGTATGATTTTAAGTAATTAATTTGCATTTTATTGCATGACATAAGTATTTGATACATCAGAAAAGCAATCTTAATATTTGGTACGAAACCTTTGTTGCAATTACAGAGATCATACGTTTCTGTAGTTCTTGACCAGGTTGCACACACTGCAGCAGGGATTTTGGCCCACTCCCCATACAGATCTTCTCCAGATCCTTCAGGTTTCGGGCCTGTCGCGGGCAATACGACTTTCAGCCCTCCAAAGATTTTCTATTGGGTTCAGGTCTGGAGACTGGCTAGGCCACTCCAGGACCTTGAGATGCTCTTACCGCGCCACTCCTTAGTTGCCCTGGCTGTGTGTTTCGGGTCGTTGTCATGCTGGAAGACCAGCCACGACCCATCTTCAATGCTCTTACTGAGGGAAGGAGGTTGTTGGCCAAGATCTCGCGATACATGGCCCATCCATCCTCCCCTCAATACGGTGCAGTCATCCTGTCCTTTGCAGAAAAGCATCCCAAAGAATGATGTTTCCACCTCCATGCTTCACGTGGGATGGTGTTCTTGGGTTGTACTCACCTTCTCTTCCTCAAGACACGGCGAGTGGAGTTTAGACCAAAAAAGCTGCTATTTTTGTCTCATCAGACCACATACGCTTCTCCCATTCCTCTCTGGATCTCATCCAGATGGTCATTGGCAAACTTCAGACGCCTGGACATGCGCTGCGCTTGAGCAGGGGGACCTGCGTCGCCAGGATTTAATCCATGACGGTGTAGTGTACTAATGGTTTCTTTGAGACTGTGGTCCCAGCTCTCTCTTCAGGTCATTGACCAGGTCCTGCCGTTGTAGTTTCTGGGCGATCCTCACCTTCCTCATGATCAGTTGATGCCCACGAGTTGATATCTTCATGGAGCCCCAGTCCGAGGGTGATTGAACCGTCATCTTGAACTTCTTCCATTTCTAATAAATTGCGCAACAGTGTTGCCTTCTCTAACCAAGCTGCTTGCCTATTGTCCTGTAGCCCTCCCAGCCTGTGCATGTCTAATTTTCACTGAATGTCCTATAACAGCTCTCTTGGTCTTGGCCATTGTGGAGAGGTTGGAGTCTGTTTGATTGAGGTGTGGACAGGTGTCTTGTATACAGTAACGAGTTCAAACAGGTGCAGTAATAACAGGTAATGAGTGGAGAACAGGAGGGTCTTAAAGAAAAAACTAACAGGGTCTGTGAGAGCCGGAATTCTACTGGTTGTAGGTGATCAAATACTTATGTCATGCAATAAAATGCAAATTAATTACTTAAAATCATACAATGTGTATTTCTGAATTTTTTTTAGATTCCGTCTCTCACAGTTGAAGTGTACCTATGAAAAATTACAGACCTCTACATGCTTTGTAAAAGGAAAACCTCAAAATCGGCAGTGTATCAAATACTTGTCTCCCAACCTGTAGCTCAACACGACAGACTTAGCAGAGGTAGCATCAACACGACAGACTTAGCAGAGTAGCATCAACAACGGCAAGACTTAGCAGAGGTAGCATCAAACAGATCAGACTTATCAGAGAGCATCAACACGCAGACTTAGCATAACATGACAGACAGCAGAGGTAGCATCAACACGGCAGACTAGCAATGAGCTAGCAGCATCACAACAGACAGACTTAGCAGAGGTAGCACAAACAGACAGACTTAGCAGAGGTAGCATCAACACGCAGACTTAGCACAACAGACACTTAAGAGGTAGCATCAACACGACGACTTAGCAGATAGCATCAACACGACAGACTTAGCAGAGGTAGCATCAACAACAGACTTAGCAGAGGTAGCATCAACACGCAGACTTAGCAGAGGTCATCAACAACGGCAGATACATCAAGACAGACTTAGCAGAGGTAGCATCAACACGACAGACTTAGCAGATAGCATAACACGGCAGACTTAGCAGAGGTAGCATCAACAACAGACTTAGCAGAGTAGCATCAACACGACAGACTTAGCGAGGTAGCATCAACAGACAGACTTAGCAGAGGTAGCATACATCAACATGACAGACTTAGCAGAGGTAGCATCAACATGACAGACTTAGCAGACTAGCATAACACGCAGACTTAGCAGAGGTAGCATCAACATAACAGACTTAGCAAGTAGCATCAACATGACAGACTTAGCAGAGGTAGCCATCAAGACGCAGACTTAGCAGAGGTAGCATCAACATCAAGCTAAAAGTCATCTTTAATGTCAATAGGAGATTGGGTATCAAAAACAGACACTATCGAGTTGCCGTGTACACACACACACACACACACACACACACACACACACACCACAACTAGCCTAGATGGACAGTGATATAGTTTGGTAAGGATTGAGAGTGAGGGTTTTAGAAACAAACCACTAGCATGTTTGGTAGTGGGGGAAGTGCAAGTCTCTCTCTCCATCTCGCCCGTTCCGGAACACAGCAGAGTTGCTGGTGGATGACCACTCATCCGGAACAACAAGGAACTAAGATACCCAGAGAGAGATGAGACTGTGGGCCACACTCCTGCCTGGCTGCTGCAGTGTAATCATGTAAATGTAACACTTTATCCACAACTGGTATTACAGGGAGCAAGAGTTCACTAACCAGAAGTAACCTTTAACATGATTAGTTTAATTTGACTATTGGTCAAATGGCAATAACGGAAGTACATTGAAACAACTCCAGCACACTTGACGATCTTGATGCTCCACACACAGATTAAATCAATGGCTATACCAACGACTGGTAAATTGACCTCCATCAATAATAGACAAACAGGCTAAAGTTACAGATCAATAATATACTATAAACACAGGCTAATGTTACACAGCATAGGTCCAAATCATATGATACAGCCTACCCCCAAGGCTCCTGGACAATACGCAATCAGACCAAACAACAACATCACTTCCTGTTGGAGCCGAGACTCAAACTTTGGCAGTTACTCATCACTTAAGCTTAACTATTGCATAACGTCCTTTGAAGATCATAGAATGAAAAACAAAATAAAAGAGGTGAAAGTAAATCATTAGTAAACCAATACAGAAAAATATCAAAACTTCTATTATGAACCTTCCTCTCTCTCGTCATCCCTCTCCACAGACTCAACAGAAAACCTGCCTCTCATTCCAGAAGATTAGTCTAGGTTTCCTCTTACCAGCAAGGCTAAAGACACCTTGCTTTCACCGTAACTAATCTGACTGGAGATAAGTACCAGCCCTAAAGCTTGTTCCACAGCGTCCCCACTTGCACTAACCGTCAGTGAGGGCAGTCAGTCAGTCAGGGCTTCGGGGTGCAGCAGTTCCAGAAGTGGAGGTTGGGAATGCTCTTTCCATGCTGGGGGCCGGACCATAAAGTGTTACAACTCTCTCTATTCATCCTGTCGTTCCTCACCACTCCCTTGCGCCCTTGCCCCTGTTGTCGTGGGGGGCCTCGCCTCTGCTTCCTGGGGGGGCTTCGGGGGTCTTGGCTCCTTCTCTTGATCGGTGGGAGATAGTGGGATGTCAGGGCGTGTGGTGTCGGGTGCGGGGAGGGTGGTGTGCGCGGGGCATTGGGGTCGGGTGAGGTGGGTGGTGTAGCTCCCACCACTCTCTTCCCCTGCCTGCAGTCAAGTTTCGCAATTGCGTATACCGACGACTAGTTCAGAGTGTTAGCCGCGATGCGACAGAAGCGGACCACCCTCTCCTCCCCTTCCCGCCTTCTCTATCCTCCACCCCCCTCCCCTCCTCTCCTCCTCCCTCTCCTCTTTGCATCTGTGAAACCGCATTCAACGAGGAATGCGGCAGACTTCCTGTAGATCAGCACAGTGGTCACCGCCCTGGAGTGGCTATTCCCTGGAACTATATATCCTTCACACGGTCAGTTCCAGCCACAGCGCATTACAGTTACGTCCTGTCGGAAAGCTACTAAGATCGCTAACTTCCTTGTATGGGTATTCTTTCATATTTTAATTACCTGGGGCGGCAGGGTAGTCATATGGTTAGAGCTTAGTAACCGAAAGGTTCAAGTTCGAATTCCCCCAGCTGGCAAGGTACAAATCTTCGTCTGCCCCTGAAACAAGCAGAAAAAGGAAAAGTTACAGGTTGTGACGAAGCATATGTAACTATTCTAAGACTGTTGTGAAGTCGGGTAACATTGACGTAAATCAGCTGTTCCAGGCCGTCATTGAAAATAAGAATTGTTCTTAACTGACTTGCCTAGTTAAATAAAGGTAAACATTTTTTTTTTAATTACAACCATGCTGTCCTTTCTCCTATTAAACCAATTTAATGATGTAAGCCATTCATATTTTTCAGCTTAGACTTTCCATTCCATCAACGTTCCTATAAAGGCACATGGGACAATCAATAGTTTAATGTTTTTAAACTTATGTTTACATACCCTACAGTACTCATCTCATATGTATATACCGTACTCTATACCATCTGCTGCATCTTGCCTATGCCGTTCTGTACCACCACTCATTCATATATCTTTGTGTACATATTCTTTGTCCCTTACACTTGTGTGTGTGTATAGGTAGTAGTTGTGAATTGTTAGGTTAGATTACTTGTTGGTATTACTGCATTGTCCGAACAGAACACAAGCATTTCGCTACACTCGCATAACATCTGCTAACCATGTGTATGTGACTAATAAAATTTGATTGATTTGAATAGTTGTCACACTTATCTACCGTAGCTGATTTACGTCAATGTTACCCGACTTCACAACAGTCTTAGAAATCGTTACATATGCTTGGTCACAACACCTGTACTTTCCCATAATTTAAACAAATCAGAAACGGAACAAAATTACCCAACGTGTCGATTACTTGCCGAGAAGAGCACAGTAGAGCAGATCTATCTGAAATGCACACCTTATCCTCATGGGGAAAAAATCTTGGTCAGGCCTTTGCTTTCTGCTGTATGACACCACACCATGACTACTGATATCAGACCGTACCTTGAAACCCTGCATTTCAACACCCCCCTCCGCAGCTCCACTGCCTGGCTGAACTAAAACTCACCCGGAGCTTGTTAATTACTGACATGCCGGTAATCATGTCAATTCATCGTTAATGCGTCTCACAGCTATAGATCTTGCCTGCCCTAGGACTGTGGTAACAATAAAACGATTAGATACTTAGATTCTATCTATATGGCATCAACAGGCTCMGTCTAATCAGGAAGTCAGACGGCACCAAGGAATGTAGCAGTCAGATACGTCATAATCCTGTGTCTTCAGATTCCCAGGACAGCACCTCGGGTCTAGCTGAGAACGCTGTCAGAACAAAAATGGTTGCCATAGGAATGAGCAGCGTGCTTAGTCACACAGACCAAGGACGAGACGTGTCAGGAGAATGGTGCCCTAACAGAATACAAACACCGCTGTATCMGTGGGCTCGGAAAGAAACAAATGCAACTACAGGCTGTGTGTGTGTGAAATCTAACACTGTTTTAGAGGTAGACAGTATTTGGAGTGTGTGTGTGTGTGTGTGTGTGTGAAATCTAACACTGTTTTAGAGGTAGACAGTATTTGAGGTGTGTGTGTGTGAATGCGACACTATCTGACTGTTAAGGGGTGTGTGTGCACGTCACACTGTTTTCCCCTGGCGACATCATTAACAAGTGTGTTGACCCGGTGTATATGGCCTTGTGCTGTGTAACAGTGACGCGTGTCCCGGCCACACACACACCCAATCAGTCTAGTCTCTTAATAACGTCAGAGAGAGCTGCTGGATAGCTGCCAAACCAGATACCTACAGAGCAGATCACTACAGTACAGAGCTCATAGCTAATATATGGACCGGACTGCAACTTTATACAATTCACCAAACATGCTGATGGAATCCATGCCCCTAGGCAGGCTGATTAAAAACAACTGATGCTCAGTCAGTCTGTTAAAACAACTGATGCTCAGTCAGTCTGCTAAAAGCAATTGATAGTCAGTCTTATGCTAATAAACATCTGTCGATGTGCCCTTGAGCAAGGCACTGGATAGGAGTGTCTGCTAAATGACTAAAATGTCAAATGTACTGGAACATGGGTAATTATGGAAATGTCAAATTAGTAATAACATACTGACCAACTTGTTTCAGTTAGTAATAACATACTGACCAACTTGTTTCAGTTCAAACATACTATTCAAATACCCAGGCTGAAACATGCCCCAGAGTCAAGGCAAAGTTATCTGTACATGTTATCTACCTCCCCTTCACACACAAACTCCATCATACAAAGTACTGCTGCTCCGGCCATGACTTACCCAGACATCCAGCCCCTCTGTACACTGAGAGAAAACACAGGCAGAATGGTGCTGCTTCTCCTTTTACACACTCCTCCTTTTTCCTGGCACACACTTAGTGCTCTCCCTTTAGCGCTACACACACACACACGAAGACACACGCTGCTGCGCAGTTAATGTGGTGGGAGAGTTGTCCCCGCTGTGTCCGATACTATCAGTGTTCTACTCAGACTGACGAGGTTCAGAGAGAGAGGGAGAACCACCCCTCCCCTTCAGTTCTGAAGCTCAGCTCGGCAGTACTGCAGTAACTAACCCCAAAGCTTCTCAGAGAGAGAGAGGGACGGGGACAAGTAGTGTGTGTAAGGCAGCCATGGAATGTGTTTTCCCCCTTACATGAGCACCTCATGCCAGCAGCAGCAGCTCTCCTCAACTCTCTCCACGACACAACACACACACACACTTCCAGTGCGCGCACACACACGCTCCTCCTAAAGCACACAGCCAGGCATGTTCAAGGTCTAACTTAGAGTGGGAGGGGAGAGTTCAGTTCTGTTGACACTGTTGGAGAGGAATGCATGTGTGTGTGTGTGTGTGTGTGTGTGTGTGTGTTGTGTGGTGAGAGAGAGAAGGTAACCTGGTCAGAATGCTGCCCCCCCCCACTTTTCCCACCAAGCCAAATCAGAATTCACTGTTGCTAAGCAGCCAAAGTCTCCCACCCTTATTTGATGCAGCAGAAAAGTAGCGCCAGGTTCTGGAGGGAAAGGAAAATACAGCAGACGATTACAAGATGTGATATGCCGATACACAGGGCTGCTGACCAGCTAGTCCCGTGTAAATAGATTACAATATGTGACATGCCGATACACAGGGCTACTGATCAGCTAGTCCCGTGTAAATAGAGAGATTACAAAGGGCCTTATCCATGCACGACTGCTAATTTTATGCACACATGCATGCGCCCACACACACACACACAGGTCACTCAGGATAACGCCTATACCGGTGACACACACACTTCTAACAGGGGAGTTACCTTAGATATCTGACCTCTGAACCCAAACCCAGCACACAGAGGTCATGAACTCCAGCATGTGGACAAATACAGAATAAATACAGGAGGATCTACACAGTAAGACTGACTTATGATCAACAACAGTAGTTAAATATTACATCAACTGCATCTTCGGCCTACGCTAATGCTACTTAAAAATCGGAGGGATAGTGTCATATCAATACCAGCTGAATAAGATATCTAATGCACAGGACAGACAGACAGACAGACACAGACAGACAGACAGAGCTGCACGCGACATGTCCACTGCCCTAACCAGCGCTGGCAGGCTCAGTGGAACCATCAGAACGCCATGGCGATATGAAGATGACAGGAGGAAAGGAAGACTTTCTCTGCAAAGAAGACAGAGACAACTCTGTATTCAGGAAAACATCTCCATGACGACAGACTCACTTGATATCTCCAGAAATTAATTATTCCATGGTATCTTATGAGAACACACACACTGTTAATGACCTTGCTGCATATCTGGATCACAGCAACATTTGAAATGAAAACAGTCCCTGGAAATTGGATGCCATTGAAATGGCAAATCAATTGCATAACACACAGAGAACACAAAAGGAAGGAGACAATGTAAATAAGCAGAGCCCACACGGATTTGTCCGAGCAAAGAGCAACACACACCCAAAACTCATTCTTCCCACGGGGAGAAAATGTAGAGACTTTACACGAAAGGGAGAACGAGAGAGGGAGAGAGGGATAACTAGAGGAAGAAAGATATATTTTGGGTTCTCCTTCACCCTACTGTATCTAACTAAGTCTGGAAGGAACAAACACTAGATGTTTGACAAGAGCGAAGTTCGGACATCCAACATCCGCCACACGTGTTGCAGCTTAGAACTGAAAATCTTTCCGGAACTTTTCCACTTCAATAAGCACATAGGAATTAGCCTTCATGTAGTTCAGGAGTAAACAGACAGCAGCTACAGACCAAGTGGTTTAAATTCACTCACACAAAGATCAATGGATGGAAACGTTTAAGGCCTGAAAACTGTCATATTTATGTGGAGAATGGCATCATCAACCAATCACTCCATGACTTATTTAAATCAGATAACGGGTCAATATATAAAAACATTGACTCTGAAGCAACTGCAGAAAAACTAACCATAATCACTACTTTCAGGTACATTTTCTTCAAGTCCAGGCATGTTATAGCCGTGTCGAAAATAATCAGATCTATTTTGATTCAATTAAAAAGGATACTGAAGAATTCAAAGCCAAGGCAGCATTTCTTATGTTAAAGCTCAGGTCAGAGTTAAAGGCTATGGAATCACAAGATCAGAGGGAAAACACACACAAGGGGATTAGAGTAACTGTACTGTTTAGGCGTATGAAGCAACGTTGAGGTAATGTTTGTTTGGTATGATATGAACGTTGAGGAAATGTTTCTCCGGGATGAGAGCCTGGCTTCCTGGTGGKATGCAAACCCTCATATAACCTTTCACTTAGCCATGGAAATGASAGGCGGAGAGAGCTAGGGTGTGTTTGTATGTTGGTGTCTCCTTGTAACCTAGTGAAAATGACATGAACTTCCTTGTCATKAATAACTTCACACAGCTCATAGAGAACTCTCCCCATCTTTGCATCTTTGATTGACAACATTTCTCTGTAACTAAAATAGTTCTAGCACAGAAAGTTCCAGAACAGAAACCAAACCATTTGGCAACATTCCAGTGTTGACCAGACTCAAACTACAAGTTCTAATCAATCCTTGTCTGACTGAGAACACAGTTAAAAGTGATAAGTGTCTTTACACCAACAGTGTGTGGTGTGTGTGTGTGCTGGTCAACAGGACGGGGTCTACGGGCTGGTCAACAGGACGGGGTCTACGGGCTGGTCAACAGGACGGCGGGGTCTACGGGCTGGTCAACAGGACGGGGTCTACGGGCTGGTCCACAGGACGGGGTCTACGGGCTGGTCCACAGGACGGGGTCTACGGGCTGGTCAACAGGACGGGGTCTACGGGCTGGTCAACAGACGGGGTCTACGGCTGGTCAACAGGACGGGGTCTACGGGCTGGTCAACAGGACGGGGTCTACGGGCTGGTCAACAGGACGGGGTCTACGGGCTGGTCAACAGGACGGGGTCTACGGGCTGGTCAACAGGACGGGGTCTACGGGCTGGTCAACAGGACGGGGTCTACGGGCTGGTCCACAGGACAGGGTCTACGGGCTGGTCCACAAGGCAGGGTCTACGGGCTGGTCCACAGGACAAGGTCTACGGGCTGGTCCACAGGACAAGGTCTACGGGCTGGTCCACAGGACAGGGTCTACGGGCTGGTCCACAGGACAGGGTCTACGGGCTGGTCCACAGGACAGGGTCTACGGGCTGGTCAACAGGACAGGGTCTACGGGCTGGTCAACAGGACAGGGTCTACGGGCTGGTCACAGGACAAGGTCTACGGGCTGGTCCACAGGACAAGGTCTACGGGCTGGTCCACAGGACAGGTTCTACGGGCTGGTCAACAGGGTCTACGGGCTGGTCCACAGGACAGGGTCTACGGGCTGGTCAACAGGACGGGGTCTACGGGCTGGTCCACAGGACAGGGTCTACGGGCTGGTCCACAGGACAGGGTCTACGGGCTGGTCCACAGGGTCTACGGGCTGGTCAACAGGGTCTACGGGCTGGTCAACGGGTCTACGGGCTGGTCCACAGGACAGGGTCTACGGGCTGGTCAACAGGGTCTACGGGCTGGTCCACAGGACAGGGTCTACGGCTGGTCCACAGGACGGGGTCTACGGGCTGGTCCACAGGACAGGGTCTACGGGCTGGTCCACAGAACAAGGTCTACGGGCTGGTCCACAGGACAGGGTCTACGGGCTGGTCCACAGGACAGGGTCTACGGGCTGGTCAACAGGATCTACGGGCTGGTCACAGGACGGTCTCGGGCTGGTCCAGGGTCTACGGGCTGGTCCACAGGACAGGGTCTACGGGCTGGTCAACAGGACGGGGTCTACGGGCTGGTCCACAGGACAGGGTCTACGGGCTGGTCAACAGGACGGGGTCTACGGGCTGGTCCACAGGACGGGCTGGTCCACAGGACGGGGTCTACGGGCTGGTCAACAGGACGGGGTCTACGGGCTGGTCAACAGGACGGGGTCTACGGGCTGGTCAACAGGACGGGTCTACGGGCTGGTCAACAGGACGGGGTCTACGGGCTGGTCAACAGGACGGGGTCTACGGCTGGTCAACAGGACGGGGTCTACGGGCTGGTCAACAGGACGGGGTCTACGGGCTGGTCACAGGACGGCGGGTCTACGGGCTGGTCCACAAGGCAGGGTCTACGGGCTGGTCCACAGGACAAGGTCTACGGGCTGGTCCACAGGACAAGGTCTACGGGCTGGTCCACAGGACAGGGTCTACGGGCTGGTCCACAGGACAGGGTCTACGGGCTGGTCCACAGGACAGGGTTCTACGGGCTGGTCAACAGGACGGGGTCTACGGGCTGGTCAACAGGACGGGGTCTACGGGCTGGTCAACAGGACGGGGTCTACGGGCTGGTCAACAGGACGGGGTCTACGGGCTGGTCCACAGGACAGGGTCTACGGGCTGGTCCACAAGGCAGGGTCTACGGGCTGGTCCACAGGACAAGGTCTACGGGCTGTCCACAGGACAAGGTCTACGGCTGGTCCACAGGACAGGGTCTAACGGGCTGGTCCACAGGACAGGGTCTACGGGCTGGTCCACAGGACAGGGTCTACGGGCTGGTCAACAGGACAGGGTCTAACGGGCTGGTCAACAGGACAGGGTCTACGGGCTGGTCCACAGGACAAGGTCTACGGGCTGGTCCACAGGACAGGGTCTACCGCTGGTCCAACAAGGGTCTACGGGCTGGTCCACGGACAGGGTCTACGGGCTGGTCACACAGGACGGGGTCTACGGGCTGGTCCACAGGACAGGGTCTACGGGTGGTCCACAGGACAGGGTCTACGGGCTGGTCCACAGGACAGGGTCTACGGGCTGGTCCAAGGACAGGGTCTACGGGCTGGTCAACAGGGTCTACGGGCTGGTCCACAGGACAGGGTCTACGGGCTGGTCAACAGGGTCTACGGCTGGTCCACAGGACAGGGTCTACGGGCTGGTCCACAGGACGGGGTCTACGGGCTGGTCACAGGACGGGTCTACGGGCTGGTCCACAGGACAGGTCTACGGGCTGGTCCACAGGACAGGGTCTACGGGCTGGTCCACAGGACAGGGTCCCAGGGCTGGTCAACAGGGTCTACGGGCTGGTCCACAGGACAGGGTCTACGGGCTGGTCAAGCAGGGTCTACGGGCTGGTCCACAGGACGGGGTCTACGGGCTGGTCCACAGGACGGGGTCTACGGGCTGTCCACAGGACAGGGTCTACGGGCTGGTCAACAGGACAGGGTCTACGGGCTGGTCACAGGACAGGGTCTACGGGCTGGTCAACAGGAACAGGGTCTACGGGCTGGTCAACAGGACAGGGTCTACGGGCTGGTCAACAGGACAGGTCTACGCGCTGGTCCACAGGAAGGGTCTACGGGCTGGTCCACAGGACAGGGTCTACGGGCTGGTCCACAGGACAGGTCTACGGGCTGGTCCACAGGAGGGGTCTACGGGCTGGTCAACAGGACAGGTCTACGGGCTGGTCCACAGGACGGGGTCTACGGGCTGGTCCACAGGACGGGGTCTACGGGCTGGTCCACAGGACGGGGTCTACGGGCTGGTCCACAGGACGGGGTCTACGGGCTGGTCCACAGGAGGGGTCTACGGGCTGGTCCACAGGACGGGGTCTACGGGCTGGTCCACAGGACGGGGTCTACGGGCTGGTCCACAGGACGGGGTCTACGGGCTGTCCACAGGACGGGGTCTACGGGCTGGTCCACAGGACGGGGTCACGGGCTGGTCCACAGGACGGGGTCTACGGGCTGGTCCACAGGACGGGGTCTACGGGCTGGTCCACAGGACGGGGTCTACGGGCTGGTCCACAGGACGGGGTCTACGGGCTGGTCCACAGGACGGGGTCTACGGGCTGGTCCACAGGCGGGGTCTACGGGCTGGTCCACAGGACGGGGTCTACGGGCTGGTCCACAGGACGGGGTCTACGGGCTGGTCCACAGGACGGGGTCTACGGGCTGGTCCACAGGACGGGGTCTACGGGCTGGTCACAGGACGGGGTCTACGGGCTGGTCCACCAGGACGGGGTCTACGGGCTGGTCCACAGGACGGGTCTACGGGCTGGTCCACAGGAAAGTCTACGGGCTGGTCCACAGGACAAGGTCTACGGCTGGTCACAGGACAAGGTCTACGGGCTGGTCCACAGGACAAGGTCTACGGGCTGGTCCACAGGACAGGGTCTACGGGCTGGTCCACAGGACAAGGTCTACGGGCTGGTCCACAGGACAGGGTCTGCGGGCTGGTCCACAGGACAGGGTCTACGGGCTGGTCAACAGGGTCTACGGGCTGGTCAACAGGGTCTACGGGCTGGTCAACAGGGTCTACGGGCTGGTCAACAGGGTCTACGGGCTGGTCACAGGAAAGGTCTACGGGCTGGTCCACAGGACAAGGTCTACGGGCTGGTCCACAGGACAAGGTCTACGGGCTGGTCCACAGACAAGGTCTACGGGCTGGTCCACAGGACAGGGTCTACGGGCTGGTCCACAGGACAAGGTCTACGGGCTGGTCCACAGGACAGGGTCTGCGGGCTGGTCCACAGGACAGGGTCTACGGGCTGGTCAACAGGGTCTACGGGCTGGTCAACAGGGTCTACGGCTGGTCAACAGGGTCTACGGGCTGGTCAAAAGCAGGACAGGGTCTACGGGCTGGTCAACAGGGTCTACGGGCTGGTCAACAGGACAGGGTCTACGGGCTGGTCAACAGGACAGGGTCTACGGGCTGGTCAACAGGACAGGGTCTACGGGCTGGTCAACAGGACAGGGTCTACGGCTGGTCAACAGGACGGGGTCTACGGTCTGGTCAACAGGACGGGGTCTACGGTCTGGTCAACAGGACGGGGTCTACGGGCTGGTCAACAGGACAGGGTCTACGGGCCTGGTCAACAGGACGGGGTCTACGGGCTGGTCAACAGGACGGGGTCTACGGCCTGGTCAACAGGACGGGGTCTACGGGCTGGTCAACAGGACGGGGTCTACGGGCTGGTCAACAGGACGGGGTCTACGGGCTGGTCAACAGGACGGGGTCTACGGCTGGTCAACAGGACGGGGTCTACGGGCTGGTCAACAGGACGGGGTCTACGGGCTGGTCAACAGGACAGGGTCTACGGGCTGGTCAACAGGACAGGGTCTACGGGCTGGTCAACAGGACAGGGTCTACGGGCTGGTCAACAGGACAAGTACATCAAGTGAAGACTACTATAAATAACAACCAATGGGCTAAATAACCAAACAACATGTTTTGTTGAAAGCAATGACGTGGGATGTGGTAGACTAAATGTACTAAACAGGAGCACACAAATTAAATACATAATGTATTTGAAAATCGGGACTGCAAAACATCACAGCCAGCTACTTAACAAAATCTGCCTAATCTTGTTTGAAATAAATATTTCAATACTAGGACCACACACACAGTCAACTTATCATGGACCACCCAGCCGGCACTTACCCTCTTCGACAAGGGAACAMATTTTTCCCAGGCTGCCCYTGTCAGGTCACCAGAGCTCAGGACCTCTTTGGGGACTAAGGGGCCCTCAGCCCGGCTGGTCTAAAGACCCAGAACCATCATTTAGACCTGGGAGGCCCCTTGCTCCACCAGGAGCTAAACGGCAGAAATAGGTCAGTATTCTGTAACTATTTAGACTCGYGACATACAATGCATTCAGAAAGTATTTAGACCCCGTGACTTTTTCCATATTTTGTTACAGCCTTATTCTAAAATTCATTAAATTGTTTTTTTCCCTCATTAATCTACCCAAAATAACCCATAATGACAAAGCAAAAACATGTTTTTAGAAATGTTTGCATATGTATAAAAAAATTTAAAAACGGAAATATCACATTWACATAAGTATTCAGACCATTTACTCAGTACTTTGTTGAAGCACCTTTGGCAGCGATTACAGCCTCGAGTCTTCTTGGGTATGACGCTACAAGCTTGGCAAAACTGTATTTGGGGAGTTTCTCCCATTCTTCACTGCAGATCCTCTTCTCCAGACCTTCAGAAACAAGATTCTCTGGTCTGATGAGACCAATATTGAACTCTTTGGCCTGAATGCCAAGCGTCACGTCTGGAGGAAACCTGGCACCATCCCTACGGTGCGGAATGGTGGGTGTAGCATCATGCTGTGGGGATGTTTTTCAGCGGCAGGTACTGGGAGACTAGTCAGGATCGAGGGAAAGATGAACGGAGCAAAGCACAGAGAGATCCTTGATGGAAACCCGCTCGAGAGCACTCAGGACCTCAGACTGGGGCAAAGGTTCACCTTCCAACATTACAATGACCCTAAGCACACAGCCAAGACAACGCAGGGTTGGCTTTGGGACAAGTCTATGAATGTCCGTGAGTGGCCCAGCCAGAGCCCGGACTTGAACCCGATCAAACATCTCGAGAGACCTGAAAATAGCTGTGCAGCGACGCTCCCCATCCAACCTGAAAGAGCTTAAGAGGATCTGCAGTGAAGAATGGGAGAAACTCCCCAAATACAGTTTTGCCAAGCTTGTAGCGTCATACCCCAAGAAGACTCGAGGCTGTAATCGCTGCCAAAGGTGCTTCAAAAAGTACTGAGTAAATGGTCTGAATACTTATGTAAATGTGATATTTCCGTTTTTTTATTTTTAATACATATGCAAACATTTCTAAAAACCTGTTTTTTGCTTTGTCATTATGGGTTATTTTGGGTAGATTAATGAGGGAAAAAACAATTTAATGAATTTTAGAATAAGGCTGTAAGTAACAAAATATGGAAAAAGTCACGGGGTCTAAATACTTTCTGAATGCATTGTATGTCACGAGTCTAAATAGTTACAGAATACTGACCTATTTCTGCGTTTAGCTCCTGGTGGAGCAAGGGGCTCCCAGGTCTAAATGATGGTTCTGGGTCTTTAGACCAGCCGGGCTGAGGGCCCCTTAGTCCCCAAAGAGGTCCTGAGCTCTGGTGCCTGACAAGGGCAGCCTGGGAAAAATTTGTTCCCTTGTCGAAGAGGGTAAGTGCCGGCTGGGTGGTCCTGATAAGTTGACTGTTGTGTTGGTCCTAGTATTGAAATATTTATTTCAAACAAGATTAGGCAGATTTTTTTAAGTAGCTGGCTGTGATGTTTTGCAGTCCCGATTTCAAATACATTATGTATTTAATTTGTGTGCTCCTGTTTAGTACATTTAGTCTACCACAT
>NW_019942903.1:102316-105641 GCF_002910315.2 Salvelinus sp. IW2-2015 | reverse complement strand
TCTGAGAGTCCTTTAGATGCCTTTTGGCAAACTCCAAAGGGCTGTCAAGCGCCTTTTACTGAGGAGTGGCTTCCACCTGGCCACTCTACCATAAAGGCCTGATTGGTGGAGTGCTGCAGAGAAGGTTGTACTTCTGGAGCTCTGTCAGAGTGACCATCGGGTTCTTGGTCACCTCCCTGACCAAGCCCATTCTCCCCCGATTGCTCAGTTTGGCCTGGCGGCCAGCACTAGGAAGAGTCTTTGTGGTTCCAAACTTCTTCCATTTAAGAATGATGGAGGCCACTGTGTTCTTGGGGACCTTCAATGCTGCAGAAATGTTTTGGAACCCTTCCACAGATGTGTACCTTGACACAATCCTGTCTCTGCGCTCTACAGACAATTCCTTCGAACTTATGGCTTGGTTTTTGCTCTGACACTGTCAAATGAGGGACCTTTTATAGACAGGTGTGTGCCTTTCAAAATCATGTCCAATCAATATAATTTACCACAAGTGGACTCCAATCAAGTTGTAGAAACATCTTAAGGATGATCAATTGAAACAGGGTGCACCTGACCTAAATTTCACATCCCATAGCAAAGGGTCTGAATACTTATGCAAATATGGTATTTCGGTTTATTATTTTTTATACATTTGCAAAAAAAACAAAAAACCTGTTTTGATTTGTCATTATGAGGTAAAAAAGTTATTTATATCAATTTTAGTACAAGGCTGTAATGTAAAAAATGTGGAAAAAGGGAAGGGGTCTGAATAATTTTGATGTCACTGTACATAAGGCATACAATATAAGCTATATGGTGAAAAGGTAGACAATGGTATTTGAAGTAGGTATTTAGACTACACAAATGCAACATCTACCATTCACCACCAACCACACTGAGCCATTAGACCACATTCTCAATTATGTGGTGGGTGTAAACATTTAAGCTAAGTGCTCTTGACAAGCCACCCAGCAAGCATTAGGCCTAGTGGTTAGAGGGGGTATTCCAGACAGCCTGGGGAGGCTGTGACATCTATTCCCTCTGGAGTCATTCAGAGTCCTCACATAACTCAGCTGTTAGCTTCAACCAAGGCAGACTATCAGACTAAACAAATAGCTCGCAGGTGGGTCATCACAGTCCATCTCCCCCTCAACAGACCACAACGTTGTGGAAGGTTTAGATAGAAATACAGTACGAAGGACATTCATGCCTCTCTGGCATGTATACTGAACAAAAATATGCAACAATTTCAATGATTTTACTGAGTTACAGTTCATATACGGAAATCAGTCAATTGAAATGAATATCAGGCCCCAATCTATGGATTTCACATGACTGGGTATGGGCTCAGCCAATCAGAATGAGTTTTTCCCCACAAAAGGGCTTTATTACAGACAGAAATGCTTCTCAGTTTCATCAGCTGTCCGGGTGGCTGGTCAGATGATCCCGCAGGTGAAGAAGCCAGATGTGGAGGTCTTGAGCTGGCGTGGTTACACATGGACTGTGGTTGAGAGGCCGGTTGGACATACTGCCAAATTCTCTAAAATGAAGTTGGAGGTGGCAACTGCTCTGGTGGACATTCCTGAAGTCAGCATGTCAATTCCACGTTCCCTCAAAACTTGAGACATCTGTGGCATTGTGTTGTGTGACAAAACGGCACATTTTATTTTATTGTCCCCAGCGCAAAGTGCACCTGCGTAATGATCATGTTTAATCAACTTCTTGATATGCCACACCTGTCAGGTGGATGAATTATCTTGGCAAAAGTGAAATGCTCACTAATAGGGATGTAAACAAATTTGAGCACAACATTTTAGAGAAATAAGCTTTATTTCAGCTCATGAAACATGGGACCAACACTTTACGTGTTGCGTTTATATCACATCAACTCTATCCATGACATTTCTATCTGCAAAGTTCCACACTGTTTGCCCGCTGAAGGTGCACCAGTATTTCATCTTGCCTGCCTAGCCAACACATCACTGTATACTAAGTAGTATGCAAGTTTAGTTTGGAGATCGGAATAAAATGTGTCTTTGTGTGAGTGAAACATGACCGAACTAAGTGAGCAGCTATATCGGATGTCTCAGTGCTCTGCCAGGGAGCGAGGGAGTCAGAGAGAGCACACGCAACATACCACCCTAACAGGCATGTTGAGTCTACACCRGACCCACCTAACGTGATTGCACCGTATCAGGTTTTTATGAGACGCCATTAACCTGCCAGTGWGACTGAACCCAGAGGAAGCGGTCAAAGAAAGACGGTTGCCATTTTGTGCCCCTCCAGCCTAAACGGAATGGAACTAAACTCAGGTGTAGGTAAACAAATAKCTGGACTATWTGGAATGTACTACAAAATGCAAGGACCAGTGTTTCCCCTAGGATTTTTTTCAGCAGTGGTGGCAGAGTTAGCAGGGCAGGGAATAGGGTTTTCCTGGGGCACACATCTACATTATAAATAAAATAAATATACAGTGCCATCGGAAAATATTCAGACCCTTTGACTTTTCCCACATTGTTACGTTACAGCCTTTATCTAAATTAGATTAAATAAAACAATTCCTCAGCAACCTACACACAATACTGCATGATGACAAAGCGAAAACAGTTTTTTTGAAATGTATAAAAAAAATAAAAGTACATAAGTATTCAGACCCTTTGCTATAAGACTCGAAATTGAGCTCAGTTGCATCCTGTTTCCATTGATCATCCTTGAGATGTTTCTACAACTTGATTGGAGTCCTCTTGTGGGAAATTATATTGATTGGACATGATTTGGAAAGGCACACACCTGTCTATATTAGGTCCCTCAGTTGACAGTGCACGCCAGAGCAAAAACCTAGCCATCAAAAAGAGAGATCCTTTGGCTGTAATTTCTGCCAAAGGTGCTCCAACAAAGTACTGAGTAAAGGGTCTGAATAATTATGTAAATGTATTATTTCTGTTTTATATATTAATATAATAATACATTTACATAATATTTCAGATCCTTTACTCAGTACTTTGTTGGAGCACCTTTGGCAGCAATTACAGCTGCCCTTCTGGATGGTTGTCCTTCTGGAAGTTTCTCCCATCTCCACAGAGGAACTCTGGAGCTCTGTCAGAGTAACCATCGTTCTTGTTCACCTCCCTGACCAAGGCCCTTCTCCCCTGATTGCTCAGTTTGCCGAGCGGCCAGCTCTAGGAAGAGTCTTTGTGGTTCCAAACTTCTTCCTTTTAAGAATGATGGAAGCCACTGTGTTCTTGGGGACCTTCAATGCTGCAGAAATGAATTGGTACCCTTCCCCAGATCTGTGCCTCGACACAATCCTGTTTCTGAGCTCTACAAACAATTCCTTCGACCCTTA
>NW_019942903.1:91500-102291 GCF_002910315.2 Salvelinus sp. IW2-2015 | reverse complement strand
ACCACTGTGTTCTTGGGACTTCAATCTGCAGAAATGATTGGTACCCTTCCCCAGATCTGTGCCTCGACACAATCCTTTCTGAGCTCTACAACAATTCCTTCGACCTATGGCTAGGTTTTTGCTCTGGCGTGCACTGTCAACTGAGGGACCTAATATAGACAGGTGTGTGCCTTTCCAAATCATGTCCAATCAATATAATTTCCCACAAGAGGACTCCAATCAAGTTGTAGAAACATCTCAAGGATGATCAATGGAAACAGGATGCAACTGAGCTCAATTTCGAGTCTTATAGCAAAGGGTCTGAATACTTATGTACTTTATTATTTTTTTATACATTTCAAAAAAACTTTTTCGCTTTGTCATCATGCAGTATTGTGTGTAGATTGCTGAGGAAATTGTTTTATGTAATCAATTTAGATAAAGGCTGTAACGTAACAAATGTGGGGAAAAAGTCAAGGGTCTGAATATTTTCCGATGGCACTGTATATTATATATTATAATGTAGATGTGTGCCCCAGGAAACCCTATTCCTGCCCTGCTAACTCTGCCACCACTGCTGAAAAAAATCCTAGGGGAAACACTGGTCCTTGCATTTTGTAGTACATCCATATAGTCCAGATATTTGTTTACCTACACCTGAGTTTAGTTCCATTCCGTTTAGGCTGGAGGGGCACAAAATGGCAACCGTCTTTCTTTGACCGCTTCCTCTGGTTCAGTCTCACTGGCAGGTTAATGGCGTCTCATAAAAACCTGATACGGTGCAATCACGTTAGGTGGGTCTGGTGTAGACTCAACATGCCTGTTAGGGTGGTATGTTGCGTGTGCTCTCTCTGACTCCCTCGCTCCCTGGCAGAGCACTGAGACATCCGATATAGCTGCTCACTTAGTTCGGTCATGTTTCACTCACACAAAGACACATTTTATTCCGATCTCCAAACTAAACTTGCATACTACTTAGTATACAGTGATGTGTTGGCTAGGCAGGCAAGATGAAATACTGGTGCACCTTCAGCGGGCAAACAGTGTGAACTTTGCAGATAAAATGTCATGGATAGAGTTGATGTGATATAAACGCAACACGTAAAGTGTTGGTCCCATGTTTCATGAGCTGAAATAAAGATCAAAGTTGTATTTCTCTAAATTTTGCTCAAATTTGTTTACATCCCTATTAGTGAGCATTTCACTTTTGCCAAGATAATTCATCCACCTGACAGGTGTGCATATCAACATTTAACATTACATTTAAGTCATTTAGCAGACGCTCTTATCCAGACGACTTACAAAGTGTGCATCACTTATGACATCCAGTGGAACGGCCACTTTACAATAGTGCATCTAAATCTTTTAAGGGGGGGGGGGTGAAAGGATTACTTTATCCTATCCTAGGTATCTCTAAGAGGTGGGGTTCAGGTGTCTCCGGAAGGTGGTGATGACTCCGCCTTCCTGGCGTCATGAGGAGTTTGTTTCCACCATTGGGCCAGAGCAGCGAACATTTTGACTGGGCTGAGCGGGAACTGTACTTCCAGTGGTAGGGAGGCGAGCAGGCCAGAGGTGGATGAAACGCAGTGCCCTTGTTTGGTGTAGCCTGATCAGAGCCTGGAGTACTGAGGTGTCCCGTTCCCTCCACAGCTCCGTAGGCAAGCCCATGGTCTTGTAGCGGTGCGAGCTTCAACTGAAGCCAGTGAGAGAGCGGAGGAGCGGGGTGACGTGAGAGAACTTGAAGGTTGAACACCAGACGGGCTGCGGCGTTCTGGATGAGTTGTAGGGTTAATCGACAGCAGGGAGCCCAGCCAACAGCGAGTTGCAGTAATCCAGACGGAGAGTGACAAGTGCCTGGATTAGGACCTGCCCGCTTCCTGTGTGAGGCAGGTCGTACTCTGCGGATGTTGTAGAGGCATGAACCTACAGAACGGGCCACGCCTTGATTTAGTTGAGAACACAGGTGTTTCCAGGATCACGCCAAGGTTCTTAGCGCTCTGGAGGAGGACACAATGGATTGTCAACCGTGATGGCGAGATCATGGAAAGGGCAGTCCTCCCCGGGAGGAAGAGCCAGCCCGTCTTGCCGAGGTTCAGCTTGAGGTGGTGATCCGTCATCCACACTGATATGTCTGCCAGACATGCAGAGATGCGATTCCCCACCTGGTCATCAGAAGGGGAAGAGAAGATTAGTTGTGTGTCGTCTGCATAGCAATGATAGGAGAGACATGTGAGGTTATGACAGAGCCAAGTGACTTGGTGTATAGCGAGAATAGTGAGAGGGCCTAGAACAGAGCCTGGGGACACCAGTGTGAGAGCAGTGGTAGGAGACAGATTCTCGCCACGCCACCTGGTAGGAGCGACCTGTCAGGTAGACGCAATCCAACGGCCCGCCGGAGATGCCCCAACTCGGAGAGGGATGGAGAGAGGATCTGATGGTTCACAGTATCGAAGGCAACGCGATAGGTCTAGAAGGATGAGAGCAGAGGAGAGAGAGTTAGCTTTAGCATGCGGAGCGCCTCCGTGATACAGAGAAGAGCAGTCTCAGTTTGAATGACTAGTCTTGAAACCTGAACTGATTTGATCAAGAAGGTCATTCTGAGAGAGATACGGAGACTGGCCAAGGACCGCACGTTCAAAGTTTTGAGAGAAAAGAAAGAAGGATACTGGTCTGTAGTTGTTGACATCGGGGATCAGTGTAGGTTTTTTCAAGAGGGTCAACTCTCGCTCTCTTGAAGACGGAAGGGACGTAGCCAGCGGTCAGGGATGAGTTGATGGAGCGAGGTGAGGTAAGGGAGAAGGTCTCCGAATGGTCGGAGAAGAGAGGAGGGGATAGGGTCAAGCGGGGAGTTGTTGGGCGGCCGCCGTCACAAGACGCGAGATTTCATCTGGAGAGAGAGGGAGAAAGACGGTCACGAGCACAGGTAGGCAGTTGAGCAAACCAGCGGTGTCGTTTGACTTAGCAAACGAGAGATCGGATGTCGTCGACTTCTTTTCAAAAATGGTTGACGAAGTCATCTGCGAGAGGAGGAGGGGGAGGGGGAGGAGGATTCAGAGGGAGGAGAAGTGGCAAAGAGCTTCCTGGGGTTAGAGGCAGATGCTTGGAATTTAGAGTGGTAGAAAGTGGCTTTAGCAGCAGAGACAGAATAGGAAAATGTAGAGAGGAGGAGTGAAAGGATGCCAGGTCCGCAGGAGTCGAGTTTCCTCTCCATTTCCGCTCGGCTGCCGGAGCCCTGTTCTGTGACTCGCAATGAGTCGTCGAGCCACGGAGCGGGGGGAGACCGAGCCGGCCTGAGGATAGGGACATAGAGATCAAAGATGCAGAAAGGAGGAGAGGAGGGTTGAGAGCAGAATCAGGAGATAGGTGGAGAAGGTTTGAGCAGAGGAAGAGATGATAGGATGGAAGAGGGAGAGGGTAGCGGGGAGAGAGAGCGACGAAATACGATAATTACGCATTATCTTTGATACAAAGACGGCTATGTAGCTAGCTAGAAGAAAATTGCTAAGATTAGACAAATTAAACCGTTGTACTATAATGAAATGTAAATGAAAGTTATACTACCTGCGACCAAAGTGCGAAGTGCGACCGCTCGCTCCAAACCCGGTTGTTTTTGTTAATCAAGAAGTTATTAAACATGATCATTACGCAGGTGCACTTTGCGCTGGGGACAATAAAAATAAAATGTGCCGTTTGTCACACAACACAATGCCACGAGTCTAAGTTTGAGGGAACGTGGAATTGACATGCTGACTTCAGGAATGTCCACCAGAGCAGTTGCCACCTCCAACTTCATTTTAGAGAATTTGGCAGTATGTCCAACCGCCTCTCAACCACAGTCCATGTGTAACCACGCCAGCTCAAGACCTCCACATCTGGTCTTCTTCACCTGCGGATCATCTGACCAGCCACCCGGACAGCTGATGAAACTGAGAAGCATTTCTGTCTGTAATAAAGCCCTTTTGTGGGAAAAACTCATTCTGATTGGCTGAGCCCATACCCAGTCATGTGAAATCCATAGATTGGGGCCTGATATTCATTCAATTGACTGATTTCCGTATATGAACTGTAACTCAGTAAAATCATTGAAATTGTTGCATATTTTGTTCAGTATACATGCCAGAGAGGCATGAATGTCCTTCGTACTGTATTTCTATCTAAACCTTCCACAACGTTGTGTCTGTTGAGGGGAGATGGACTGTGATGACCCACCTGCGAGCTATTTGTTTAGTCTGATAGTCTGCCTTGGTTGAAGCTAACAGCTGAGTTATGTGAGGACTCTGAATGACTCCAGAGGAATAGATGTCACAGCCTCCCCAGGCTGTCTGGAATACCCCCTCTCAACCACTAGCCTAATGCTTGCTGGTGGCTTGTCAAGAGCACTTAGCTTAAATGTTTACACCCACCACATAATTGAGAAGTGGTCTAATGGCTCAGTGTGTGTGTGAATGGTAGATGTTGCATTTGTGTAGTCTAAATACCTACTTCAAATACCATTGTCTACCTTTTCACCATATAGCTTATATTGTATGCCTTATGTACAGTGACATCAAAATTATTCAGACCCCTTCCCTTTTCCACATTTTTTACATTACAGCCTTGTACTAAAATTGATATAAATAACTTTTTACCTCATAATGACAAATCAAAACAGGTTTTTGTTTTTTTGCAAATGTATAAAAAATAATAAACCGAAATACCATTATTGCATAAGTATTCAGACCCTTTTATGATGTGAATTTAGGTCAGGTGCACCCTGTTTCAATTGATCATCCTTAAGATGTTTCTACAACTTGATTGGAGTCCACTTGTGGTAAATTATATGATTGGACATGATTTTGAAAGGCACACACCTGTCTATAAAAGGTCCCTCATTTGACAGTGTCAGAGCAAAAACCAAGCCATAAGTTCGAAGAATTGTCTGTAGAGCGCAGAGACAGGTTGTGTCAGAGCACACATCTGTGGAAGGGTTCCAAAACATTTCTGCAGCATTGAAGGCCCCAAGAACACAGTGGCCTCCATCATTCTTAAATGGAAGAAGTTTGGAACCACAAGACTCTTCCTAGTGCTGCCCCAGGCCAAACTGAGCAATCGGGGAGAATGGGCTTGGTCAGGGGTGACCAAGAACCCGATGGTCACTCTGACAGAGCTCCAGAAGTACAACCTCTCTGCAGCACTCCACCAATCAGCCTTTATGGTAGAGTGGCCAGGTGGAAGCCACTCCTCAGTAAAAGGCGCTTGACAGCCCTTTGGAGTTTGCCAAAAGCATCTAAAGACTCGGCCTCCATCATTCTTAAAAGGAAGAAGTTTGGAACCACAAAGACTCTTCCTATAGCTGGCCGCCCGGCCAAACTGAGCAATCAGGGAAGAAGGGCCTTGGTCAGGGAGGTGATCAAGAACCCGATGGTCACTCTGACAGAGCTCTAGAGTTCCTCTGTGGAGATGGGAGAACCTCCCAGAAGGACAACCATCTCTGCAGCACTCCACCAATCAGACCTTAACGGTAGAGTGGCCAGAAAGAAGTCACTCCTCAGTAAAAAGCACATGACAGCCCGCAAGGAATTTGCCAAAAGGCACCTAAACTCTTAGACCATGAGAAACAAAATACTCTGGTCTGATAAAACCAATATGGAACTCTTTGGCCTGAATGCCAAGCGTCACGTCTGGAGGAAACCTGGCAGCATCCCTACGGTGAAGCATGATGGTGGCAGCATCATGCTGTGGGAATGTTTTTCAGTGGCAGAGACTGGGAGACTTGTCAGGTTCGAGGCACAGATGAAAATAGCAAAGTACAGAGAGATCCTTGATGACAACCTGCTACA
Source organism: Salvelinus sp. IW2-2015 (assembly GCF_002910315.2). Taxonomy (NCBI): domain Eukaryota; kingdom Metazoa; phylum Chordata; class Actinopteri; order Salmoniformes; family Salmonidae; genus Salvelinus; species Salvelinus sp. IW2-2015. Next base: position 96,493 of record NW_019942903.1, on the reverse strand, counting down.
GAGCGCTCAGGACCTCAGACTGGGGCGAAGGTTGACCTTCCAAAAGGACAACGACCCTAAGCACACAGGAGTGGCATCGGGACAAGTCTCTGAATGTCCGTGAGTGGCCCAGACAGAGACCAGACTTGAACATCTCTGGAGTGACCTGAAAATAGCTTTGGAGCAACACTCCCCGTCCAACCTGACAGAGCTTGAGAGAATCTGCAGAGAAGAATGGGAGCAACACCCCAAATACGGGTGTGCCAAGTTTGTAGCGTCATACCCAAGAAGACTTAAGGCTGTAATTGCTGCCAAAGGTGCTCCAACAAAGTACTGAGTAAAGGGTCTGAATAATTATGTAAATGTAATATTTCTGTTTTATATATATTTAAAAAAATAATAATTTCAATAAATTTTAGAATATGGCTGTAAAGGGGTCTGAATACATTCCAAAGGCACTATCTATATATATATATATATATATTTATTTTGTTGCAGTGGCGGCCTCGATTTAGCAGCGGCGGTGTGTAGCTGCTAAATGCATACAGGGGAAACACTGAGGGACCATTCATTTTGAGTGACCCTGGTGCAATTCCTCGCCACAAACATCCACGATGCAGCGTTCTCCACCTGGCATAGCCTACGCGGCTTGGGTGGCTGCTTAGAATGCCTGACGGGTTACGGACCCAAAATAGACCAGAGTGAGGGGATGGAGTCAACACAGACAATGTGAGGAGGAAGAGTGATAACTCCCNACACACACATACATACATTTGCTTCAATTTCAATCAAATTTCATCAATTTTAGAATATGGCTGTAAAGTAAAGGGGTCTGAATACATTCCAAAGGCACTATCTATATATATATTTATTTTGTTGCAGAGGTGGCCTCGATTTAGCAGCGGCGGTGTGTAGCTGCTAAATGCATACAGGGGAAACACTGAGGGACCATTCATTTTGAGTGACCCTGGTGCAATTCCTCGCCACAAACATCCACGATGCAGCGTTCTCCACCTGGCATAGCCTACGCGGCTTGGGTGGCTGCTTAGAATGCCTGGCGGGTTACGGACCCAAAATAGACCAGAGTGAGGGGATGGAGTCAACACAGACAGTGTGAGGAGGAAGAGTGATAACTCCCTAAATGGTAGAACTAAAACAGGACAAGCAGCTAATACATCTATAGAGCGCTCCAGTCAATCTATACTACGGCTAGTAAACTAGAAGTCCTCCGTCTCAATGCTTAGGGTCAGTAAATAGTCAAAAGAGAAATTAGACCAAAAATGACAAAAATAAATGTAAAAAATTGAATTTTAAACTGGAATTACAGGTCGCTGGCTGTTTTGGTACAGTGGGTAAGACAACTTGATCTATGACTTTTAAGAGTAAAACAGTAAATACTGTAACAATGGGAGGCTTGGCCTCAATGAAAAATTTAACTAGATTTAGCAGTTTAACTCTTACATCATGTTATAAATGTTTCAAATTATAGTTAAATAAAGAATTGAATGGCTGGTAAGACCTAGGGTCCCTGCTCATCTTTGTGAACGTACCTTAGGCATGCTGCAAGGAGGCATGAGGACTGCGGATGTGGCCATGGCAATAAATTGCAATTTCCGTACTGTGAGACGCCTAAGACAGCGCTACAGGGAGACAGAACGGACAGCTGATCGTCCTCGCCGTGGCAGACACCTATAACAACACCTGCACAGGATCGGTACATCCGAACATCACACCTGCGGGACAGGTACAGGATGGTAACAACAACTACCGAGCTACACCAGGAACGCACAATCCCGTCATCAGTGCTCAGACTGTCTGCTATAGGCTGAGAGAGGCTGGACTGAGGGCTTGTAGGCCTGTTATAAGGCAGGTCCTCACCAGACATCACCGGCAACAACGTCGCCTATGGGCATAAACCCACCGTCGCTGGACCAGACAGGACTGGCAAAAAGTGCTCTTCACTGACGAGTCACGGTTTTGTCTCGGGATCGATTTGGAGGTGGAGGGTCCGTCATGGCCTGCGGTGGTATGTCACAGCATCATCGGACTGAGCTTGTTGTCAATGCAGACATCCTCCTCCCTCATGTGGTACCCTTCCTGTAGGCTCATCCTGACATGACCCTCCAGCATGACAATGCCACCAGCCATACTGTTCTGTGNGGAATTACAGGTCGCTGGCTGTTTTGGTACAGTGGGTAAGACAACTTGATCTATGACTTTTAAGAGTAAAACAGTAAATACTGTAACAATGGGAGAGGCTTGGCCTCCATTAATGAAAAATGTAACTAGATTTAGCAGTTTAACGCTTACATCATGTTATAAATGTTTCAAATTATAGTTAAATAAAGAATTGAATGGCTGGTAAGACCTCTTAAGATACAATGATGCCATCAATCAGAAATGGCTATTGCGTAACTCAACAAGCCCAGGAAAAGTTAGATGAGTTTGAATAAGGAGTGGCTACGTTGGTCTTGCTTGTTGCAGTCTTGACAGTTGAATAAAGTGCAATGCATAAGACACTCAATTAACAGTCGGGGAAAGTTACCACCCTATGGCTAAGGATGGGGCTCTGACTGTTACTATCGTAAACATGGTGTCAGTGTTTTCATCCAGATTATCTTCAAAAAGTCTGAGCACGTCATACAAGAGAGACAACAGGAAAATGTAAATGAACAACGACGAGTCTTGTCAAATATAGTTTGGGAGGTCTGTTTTCAAAAGTGCGTCAGGATTGAGCCATCAACCTTAGCAGCAATCAATTGAAAACAAGTCTGTTTTCTGTTAACAAACGTTTTGTTTTCAGTGCCAAACTAATAGAAATGTTCATGGGTTAATGTGTGTATATTACTGTGTAACTTGGTTCAAGTCTATCTATCATGGCTTGTCTTGAAAAGGAGCCACTGTGTATGTAGCCGACAGTTAGTTCAGTCTGAGGCTGTGTGGTGGTCTGTTGTCCTTAGGAGCTGAGTAGAAACAGATATGGTAACAGCTTAGACATTCACACACACACATAAATAAAAGACTCCAGCAGAACACCTCCTGAGCGGTGCCTCGGCTCTCACGGCTCCGGGGCCTCCCACTGGGTGCACACGGGTGTGCTTGGGTCTCCTCCATCACTAGAGGACTGCGCCTCAGTGCTTGGCCAGGTACACCTCCATGTTGTGGGGGTCTACCTGAGTCATCCTGTCAGTCTTGTCTCAAAGATTAAGCCGTGCAAGTCTTAGTACACACAGCCGGTCAAGTGAAACGTCAAATTGGTCATTAAATCAGTTACGGTTCCTTTGCTCAAAACGTTACTTGGATGACTGCAGCAGTTATAGAGCTAATAAATGTCAACGGGTGCTGACCTTTGGGGATGCGTGCACTTATTCAGACCCATGCAGGGTACTCTCGGGCACCACAAACGCTTTTGGTGACTCTATAACTTCGACCGGTGACATCTACTTTGAATGTCTGCCCTATCAACGGTACTTTCTGTGCCTACCATGGTGATAGGGAATCTGGGTTAGATTCCAGGGAGGGAGCTTAAGAAACAGCTACCACATCCAGGGAAGGAAGCGGGCGGGCAAATTACCCACTCGGGGAGGTAGTGACGAAACAATAACAATACAGGACTCGAGGCCCTTCAGTTGGAATGAGTACATTTTAAATTCTTTAAATGACCATTACTTATGTGTAGAAGTTGCATTTCACAGTGTTCAGAAAACTTCTGAAAGTGTCATTAATTACATTTTAATGGTAAAATTTGACTTCCTGTTGTGTATTGTCCTATGGGGTGACAATGTCCTATGGGGTGACAATGTCCTATGGGGTGACAATGTCCTATGGGGTGACAATGTCCTATGGGGTGAAGCCAACAAATAGGGGAAAAAAGTTGTTGTCTTGACCAAAATGTAAAAATTATTGTTAAGCATGAGGCAGGTAACATCATCATAATATACACAAGTAAATACACAATCTAAATGTTTGTCAAATGACTGAATGTTTCACAAAATGAGAATGGGGAGACACTTGGTTACCATCATTACACAAGTAAATTCTGTGTTTTTCAATAGAATTTCCAATTTCCAGAATATGATTACCGATTTAAAAACATAAGTAACGAATAATAAGTCAAATAATTGTCTTGTCTATTTGAGAATCCTGAAACCTTTATCCCTATATTAGCATAGATTATGATGTCACACCAGAGGACAAATTCAAGGCTCTAATGCAGGAAATGGGAGTCGGAGGTGGCAGAACATTTAGAATTGTTTAGACAACTAAACTCAGCAAAAAAAGAAACGTCCCTTTTTCAGGACCCTGTCTTTCAAAGATAATTCATAAAAATCTAAATAACTTCACAGATCTTCATTGTAAATGGTTTAAACACTGTTTCCCAAGCTTGTTCAATGAACCAACAACAATTAATGAACATGCACCTGTGGAACGGTCGTTAAGACACTAACATCTTACAGACGGTAGGAGAGTAATGTCCCAGTTATGAAAACTTAGGACACTAGAGGCTTTTTTACTGACTCTGAAAAACACCAAAAGAAAGATGCCCAGGGCATGCAATCGTTCTCTGCACTATTCACCTGTGCAGACTATGGCGTCATTGTAACTTTTTAACCTTCGCGAAATTCAGATAAAAACGCAGGATTATATAGATTAGTTGGTGACGTCCTACAGTCAAAAGAAAAAGTTGATAAAAACCGGGCATATTGAACTGAAAAGTTGGTGTAGCAGCCTCTTATGGTGGTGGTATGCGGTATGCTATGCTGCAGAGAGATCATTTCTCATCTCGGCTGCATCTAGTGGGCAAATACAGTCCGTGTCAAATCAGCGCCATTGGTCAGAATACAGTATAGGTTGACTGGATTACAGATAATACCCCATCAAAATAAAAGGTGAATAATATAATGCTGAACTATTATATTGGAGAATTATCTTTGAATTGCAATTGAAGGGTAAAGGCTTAACATCATACAAAAATGTATATTTCATGGATCTAACGTTGGATAAATTGTGCATA
>NW_019942903.1:47624-91065 GCF_002910315.2 Salvelinus sp. IW2-2015 | reverse complement strand
CCCTGCTCATCCTGCATGAACGTGCCTTAGGCATGCTGCAAGGAGGCATGAGGACTGCGGATGTGGCATGGCAATAATTGCAATGTCCGTACTGTGAGACGCCTAAGACAGCGCTACAGGGAGACAGGACGGACAGCTGATCGTCCTCGCAGTGGCGGACCATTATAACACGCCTGCACAGGTCGGTACATCTGAACATACACCTGCGGGACAGGTACAGGATGGTAACAACAACTGCCCGAGCTACACCAGGAACGCACAATCCCTCCATCAGTGCTCAGACTGTCCGCTATAGGCTGAGAGAGGCTGGACTGAGGCTTGTAGGCCTGTTATAAGGCAGGTCCTCACAGACATCACCGGCAACAACGTCGCCTATGGGCACAAACCACCGTCGCTGGACCAGACAGGACTGGCAAAGTGTCTTCACTGACGAGTGCGGTTTTGTCTCGGGATCGATTTGGAGGTGGAGGGTCTCATGGCCTGGAGCGGTGTGTCACAGCATCATCGGACTGAGCTTGTTGTCAATGCAGACATCTCCTCCCTCATGTGGTACCCTTCCTGCAGGCTCATCCTGACATGACCCTTCAGCATGACAATGCCACCAGCCATACTGCTTGTTCTGTGCGTGATTTCCTGCAAGACAGGAATGTCAGTGTTCTACCATGGCCAGCGAAGAGCCCAGATCTCAATCCCATTGAGCACGTCTGGGACCTGTTGGATTGGAGGGTGAGGGCTAGGGCATTCCCCCAAAAATGTCAGGGAATTCAGGTGCCTTGGTGGAAGAGTGGGTAACATCTCACAGCAAGAACTGGCAGATCTGGTGCAGTCCATGAGGAGGAGATGCACTGCAGTACTTCATGCAGCTGGTGTCCACACCAGATTCGGACTGTTACTTTTGATTTTAACCCCCCCTTTGTTCAGGGACACATTATTCAATTTTTGTTAGTCACGCGTCTGTGGAACTTCTTCAGTTTATGTCTCAGTTGCTGATTCTTGTTATGTTATACAAATATTTACACATGTTAAGTTTGCTGAAAATAAACACAGTTGACAGTGGGAGGATGTTTCTTTTTTTGCTGAGTTTTTTTTATTTTTTACTTTAATTTTAGAAAAAAATATTTTTCACTTTCGTTTTGGACAAATGGCAACTACCCATATATACATATACATATATGCCTACCCCATCCCCTCTTTCCCTCTCGTCCCCTTCACTCAGGAAGTCAAACAGAAGGCTTATTCATCACAGACAGCCTGCCCTTTCTCCACTGCAGTGAGAGAGCGAGAGAGTATTTAGTTTAACCTCAGGTTCTTTCCCTAAAGTTTCCCTACAGTCCTCAGGCGTGTCAAGAGGAGACATTGCCGCAGTGCCAGCCAAGCGCTCTACACACACACCACACACACACACACACCACACACACACACAAAACACCACACACACAACACACACACACACACACACACACACACACACACACACACACACACACACACACACACACACTTCCTCCAGTCCAAGCCATCGGTGTAATGTGATGGATGGACATTATGTCATGATGTAATTCTTGTTCAGCAGCCCAGAAGCTGATGATTATGGCAGGAATGCCCAGTCATGACAAACTGACCATGTATTGGCCTGGGATAAACCCAGGCTTGGCATAACACACCTTCTACGTCAATGCACAAAGTATTCACTGCAAAGGAAGGGTACTGACTGCACATAGTGAATGTTAGAAGGTTGACTGTACATAGATGCAGGTTAGAAGGTTCAATGTCAACATAGGCTTTTGAATACCCTGGATCCAAACACTAATCTATATCAAGCTGGACTAGCGTCCTGTCCAGAGGGTGTACTTGTACACCAAGCTGCCTCATGCTACTGAAACAGGAGCTGGACTAGCGTCCTGTCCAGAGGGTGTACTTGTACACCAAGCTGCCTCATGCTACTGAACAGGAGCCGGGTAGCGTCTGTCCAGAGGGTGTACTTGTACATCAAGCTGCTCATGCTCTGAACTGAAAGGAGCCGGACTAGCGTCCTGTCCAGAGGGTGTACTTGTACATCAAGCTGCCTCATGCTACTGAAACAGGAGCTGGACTAGCGTCCTGTCCAGAGGGTGTACTTGTACATCAAGCTGCCTCATGCAACTGAAAGGAGGGACTAGCGTCTGTCAGAGGGTGTACTTGTACATCAAGCTGCCTCATGCTACTGAAACAGGAGCTGGACTAGCGTCCTGTCCAGAGGGTGTACTTGTACATCAAGCTGCCTCATGCTACTGAAACGGAGCTGGACTAGCGTCCTGTCCAGAGGGTGTACTTGTACATCAAGCTGCCTCAGGTCCAGCCCTCGGGCGTTCTGGCTCAGACAAGGCTTACTTATACAAGGCTTACTTAATTACTTTTGTATACTGTAAGTCAATAATCTATTCATTGCACTGGAGCATATTGTATTGTAGATCTCCTGACAGGCGTAGATTATCTAAGGCTATAGTAGGATAATCTTTCCAGATTTAGTGTTTAACTCAAAACCATTATGCTCTTGACATTTCACTGTTTAGTTAGGTGAGTGTTTGACATCTTGTGATCAAAAAGTGGGCATGGAATCACTTTAATACTTTCATTCACTAAGGATGACAAAAGGGATAGCACCAAGGGTGTAGACTGCTGAACTAGACAGAGACAAGCAGCTACACAACAACCACACAACACAACACCATCACTCACTCACACAACTGGGTTACTAGTGCACATTTTAACAAAACACATTCAATGCTGTATTTTTATTGAGCAAGTTTACTTAACCCAACCCATATTTGTTTCTACTCAGCTCCTAAGGACAACAGACCACCACACAGCCTCAGACTGAACTAACTGTCGGCTACATATATAGAGGCTCTTTTCAAGACAAGCATGATAGATAGACTTGAACCAAGTTAACAGTAATATCACACCTTAGCCATGAACATTTCTATTAGTTTGGCACTGAAAACAAAATATTCCTAACATTTGCTAGCAAATAACAAGAGTTTGTTTACAACTGAACGCTACAACAGCACGTTAGTCAAAAGGGCAAAACTTACCAGACTCCACAACAAGACAGAGGCAGAGAAATGACAAAATCATGCAATCCGTTTCTGCACTATTCACCTGTGCAGACTATGGCGTCATGTAACCTTTTTAACCTTCGCGAAATTAGATAAAACGCAGGATTATATAGATTAGTTGGTGACGTCCTACAGTCAAAAGAAAAAGTTGATAAAAACGGGCTATCATCTTTATCAGATTCTTGGAATACGTAAAAATGATCTCTAGTCATTGGCACACATTCTTATCTTGTCATACTTATCTAATCATACAACTTCCCCAATTCCTCCAAAATTCCAACCGATCACAGGCTAAAATGGCATAATAGGCTGTAGTTCCATGTAATAACTTTGTTTCTGAGCAGGTTTACATTCCAATAACATTTTATGTAACACATACTGGGTGTGGGTGGGCTCCAGGCATAAGCGACATAAACGGTAGGGCCCCCGGCCGCTAGTGCCCCCCTCCGACAAAAACAAATAAACAATAATTAGGAACTCAATTTACTGTTGAGTTAGAACAGTGGAATACACAAAGTTGTAGTTCTAAATCTGGTTAAGCCGCAGCAGTTTTTCTCCTGTTAAATCGGTCATTGAAAGTCCCGAGTGGCGCAGCGGTTCTCAGTGCGAGCAGCGTCACCACAGATCCTGGTTTGATTCCAGGCTGTATCACAACCGGCCGTGATTGGGAGTCCCATAGGGCGGCGCACAATTGGCCCAGCGTCGTCCGGGTTTGGCCGGGGTAGGCCGTCATTGTAAATAAGAATGTGTTCTTAACTAACTTGCCTAGTTACATAAAGGTATAAAAAAAAACTGACAKTCACTCAAATTAGCCATGTCAGCGAACAATTTTTATATTGGTAAATTAGTCTAGYCAGCTWTCTGAATTTGTAGTACTCATGGCCGACTCTGGGTGTGACTTCATCCACTTCCACATGAAAGCATGTGTTTCTCCCACAATGTCTGAAAGCACGTAAACAATCAACCTGATAGCAGAAGCAGGTCATGGCCAAACACACATGTACACACGTACACATATACACACGTAGGCATGCACACGTACACACACAGACAGGCTAATATTTGAATAACCTAACTATAAAGATTAAATAGGCTAAACGGCAAAATACACTGATACATTTCACATTTAAATTGGGCCATTCGTCTCAAATGTATGTGTTGTAATGACCTGACTAGATCATAAATGAACAAATTGTCCAGACAGAGGCTTGAGTTTGCGAATTGACGGTTTATTAAACCAACTTTACACAGGCTACTGTTTGGCCGTAGCCCACGCCAAATAAATGGAAGATAAACCACAAGCCAATCGTGACCTTCTCTTGTGAAGCCCAGACGTAAGAGAGAACAAAGGCTGAACCTGGTCTTAACTTCCAATGCTCCATCCCCCTGCCCAGCCCCCCTCCACGCCACTCCGCCAACCGCCAGGATGCCCGCGTCAGAACATTCCAGGCATTCCCGTGATTGGCAGATAGCAGGTTGATTGACATGTCGGACCCGCGAACACTGGGTACTGGTCAGTACAACACAACCACCTACTAGCCTAACACATAACACATAGCTGTCTGTGCGGGTCGCTACAGTATTCTTTAGATTACTTTTATTTATTTTAAATCGCCCTGGGATATGAGTGATCCTCTTCCGAAGTTTACATTTAAAATGGTTAGGGTAAGGGTAGGATTTAGGGTAGGAACGTCCCAAAGATTTCGTACAGCACTGGTCCCTGCCTGAGTTCCACCGCTCATCGCTCAGTGATGTGCGCAGGCGCCGTTGGGAAGTAATGGCTGTGTTCGAGAGGATTAAAATCGCAATGTATCATGGGTAAATTTTGACTGAATGATCTACAATTAGTGGTGAGTCGTATTTATGATGAAACGTGATTTGTAGATAAGTCAATCGGCAGTCGCTTTCAGTCATTTTGATGCTCTCGAAACGCCAATACTTGCCAATAAGATCCGTGTTGTTGGGTTTCCACTAGATAGCACAGCCACAAAGTTATATCGTAAAAATGTATGAAAACAAAAATGAGCATTTTGGTCTTCATTCAAGGTTAGGTTTAGGCATAAGGTTAACAGCGTGGTTAAAGTTACGGTTAAGGTCAAGTTTAAAATCACATTTTAAGAAGATACATTTTAAGAAGATAAATTGTAGAAATGGGCGGGGTTTATGACTTTGTGGCTGGGGTAACTAGTGACGACTGTGTTGTCATAATCACCCACCCGAGTGGATGCAGGGTGATTCTCCTATTGTACAGAATAGGATAGGGGGAACCATGGCGTACTTGCGAGGCCCGCCATCTAATATCCAACGCACAGAGAATATGAATTGTGCGCGATTTTTGTGCTGAACCAAGATCCTCTATTTTAAAAACACAAAACAGGACCTCGGATTATTTCTACGCGCACCATTTTGATCGAAGCGGTCCATGATGGAGCACATCCGAACGCCAAAGGTTAAGCCAACCCTATATTTTAATTTCCATCCTATTCTTTGAGTATAGTTATTCCTATTCCTAAATGAAACCGCATTTCAGTTGCGTCTTCTAAAGATGTGACAACGTTGCTGATTCGTGCCATCCCCTTTCTCATGTATCCAACGGCCCGTATATTCAGGGTTCCTGAAGATATAAYAATTATATTCTCCGYAATGTATTTTCCTGGTTAAACTGTTACAAAAATTAACACTCAAAAACATAGCTCATATGATGGCATGCCTGTAAATCTTTACATTCGAATTTGCACAATCCGTTTCATTCTTGTCCTGGCTTCTTGATGTTTATTCTAGTCTGCCGCGGGCATTTCTCCACTGTRGATTCTAGTATAAAGGCAATAGGCCTCAATAWGRACACATTGTTACAGAATCCTGYGGTAGGTTACTTMAATTAAACAGTTCTAACATTCCAGAATCTCAGACATTCATATCTACAACGACAACATGTGTAAACATTGAGTTCTATAATAACCTTGTTTTTATGAGAAGATATGCCTCCACCAAGACAGTCAGTCACACACTTCAGTACATTATAGCCTATAGATATGATTACATTCCGTTTTGACCCCATTTATACTCGTGTGTGTRTTTTTGTGTCTGTGGCCCTATAGGTGGAGAATGTCCGYCTGATTGACCGTACGGCCCCTAGGAAAGCCACGGTGGGGACGCTATACCTCTCTGCCACACACACCATCTTYGTGGAGAACAAYCCAGAGACACGCAGAGAGACTTGGGTAGGAGCTAGGAAGTGATACCAGTTGTTTCGACAGACCCCATTCTGACACGAGACCTATCACAAGTCGTCTGGCCTGACACTGTTCTGACACAACMCCCCTATCTACCCTGTGTGTGGCTTCCTTCCTGCCTTCTCAGGAAGATAGTATTGATTTGCTCCGGCACTTTGGAGACTCACCTCAAGTCAATGGACCACATCYAATACATTTCCTCTTTAATGGATATCTCCTTCATACACATGTGAGATTTGTCGGTGTATTTAGGCCTACTGAAGTGAACAGGAGTGGAACCCTTTTCTCAGGGCCGGATTCCCGAACAATGTGGGGGCCCCCCTGAGTCGTGCCCCAGATAGCATAATATCATATGATAGCAACATTTGTAGAATTACAGAAAATCAGCTTCAAAATCTTCTAAATTGTCTCTCAGCCTCATGAAAAAAATTGTAGAATAGCAGGAAATTAGCTTTAAAACTAAAAAACAAATTCTCAGCCTCATGGCATAATGTGAACAAAAGCATGATGAGCTATAAAATAGCAAATTTTCTTCCCAGCCCCATGCCAACAAAGTGTAGAAATGCAGGAAATTTGCTTTAAAACTGCAACATGTTCTCTTATCCTCATAAAAACTATAGTTTAGTAAAAATGTAATTTGTCAGTTATTAAATGCATTTCTTATCATAACACCCAACTAATACTTATGTAATAATGTCTGCTGTCCATTATTGACAGACGACTGCTGCGATTGAGTAATCTGAATGAAAAGTTTAAAAAAACAACAACAAAAAACTTGCCTACCCTTCCACTTCCAGAATTTTTATATTTTCAACTTAGCAATAGATGCCACTGTGACAGCCGGCCCCCTTCCCATTGGCCCTAACCCTTCGATATTTGCAGATCTGAGGGATCTGGATAGGTATCAGCAGTATAGTGGTAGAGCTTCCACCATATTGCCATCCCCTTAMAGATCTGCAAACGTCAAAGGGTTAGTTGTTGCCGAGGGGAAGGGAGCGAATTGGGACCGTCTGTGAGAGTTCTCGGTTGTCGTTGACAGGTGCTCCACAGCATGGTGGCCAGTGTGGAGCGGCCGCCAACCACCCCTTCAGGAAGCCACCTGGTCGTCCACACTAAGAACTTCCAGGTGGTTCAGCTGCTCATCCCCCAGGAGAGGGACGCCATGGATGTCCAGGCCTCGCTCGCACGCCTCTCTCGCCCAGGTGAGAGAGACTATCACCTTTCAGAGCCCATTCACCTGGGTCCTGCTCAGTAGGGAGAAAACTCTTTGAATTGGAATGGAACAAGGAGGTACTGCCAGGAGCATACCACCTGGCCACTGCTGGCTTGCCTCTGAAGTTAAGCAGGGTTGGTCCTGGATGGGAGACCAGATGCTGCTAGAAGTGGTATTGGAGGGCCAGTAGGAGGCACTTTTTCCTCTGGTAAAAAAWWWATAAATATATATACAGTGCATTCGGAAAGTATTCAGACCCCTTGACTTTTTCCACAGTTTGTTACGTTACAGCCTTATTCTAAAATGGATTCAATTATTTTTTCCCTCATCAATCTACACACAATACCCCATAATGACAAAGCGGAAACAGGTTGTGGTAAATTCAATTGATTGGACATGATTTCGAGAGCACACACCTGTCTATATAAGGTCCACAGTTGACAGTGCATGTCAGAGCAAAACCACGCCATGCGGTCTGGGGAAGGTTACCAAAAAGAACACAGTGGTCTCCATCATTCTAAAAATGGAAGAAGTTTGGAACCACCAAGACTCTTCCTAGAGCTGGCCACCCGGCCAAACTGAGCAATCAGGGGAGAAGGGCCTTGGTCAGGGAGGTGAACAAGAACCCTATGGTCACTTTGACAGAGCTCTAGAGTTACTCTGTGGAGATGGGAGAACCTTTCAGAAGGACAACCATCTCTGCAGCACTCCACCAATCAAACCTTAACGGTAGAGTGGCCAGAAAGAAGTCACTCCTCAGTAAAAAGCACATGACAGCCCGCAAGGAATTTGCCAAAAGGCACCTAAAGACTCTTAGACCATGATAAACAAGATTCTCTGGTCTGATGAAACCAAGATTGAACCTTTGGCCTGAATGCCAAGCGTCACATCTGGAGGAAACCTGGCACCATCCCTACGCGAAGCATGGTGGTGGCAGCATCATGCTGTGGGATGTTTTTCAGCGGCAGGGACTGGAAGACTAGTCAGGATTGAGGGAATGATGAACGGAACAAAGTACAGAGATCTTGATGAAAACCTTCTCCAGAGCGCTCAGGACCTCAGACTGGGCTGAAGGTTCACCTTCCAACAGGACCCTAAGCACAAAGCCAAAACGATGCAGGAGTGGCTTCGGGACAAGTCTGTAATATCCTTGAGTGGCCCAGCCAGAGCCCGGACTTGAACCCGATCAAACATCTCTAGAGAGACCTGAAAATAGCTGTGCAGCGACGCTCCCCATCTAACCTGACAAATCTTGAGAGGATTTGTAGTGAAGAATGGGAGAAACTCCCAAATACAGTTTTGCCAAGCTTGTAGCGTCATACCCAAGAAGACTCGATGCTGTAATCGCTGCCAAAGGTGCTTCAACAAAGTACTAAGTAAATGGTCTGTATACTTATGTAAATGATGTATTTCAGTTTTTTATTTTTAATACATATGCAAACATTTCTAAAAACATGTTTTTGCTTTGTCATTTTGGAGTATATGTGTGTGTGTAGATTAATGAGGGAAAAATACAATTGAATCCATTTTAGAATAAGGCTGTAACGTAACAAAATATGGAAAAAGTCAAGGGGTCTGAATACTTTTCGAATGCACTGTATATATAAAAAAACATATTTTATCCCAATGCCCCAGGGACATTGCCCTGTTTATGGTGCCGTCTTTCGGATGGGACGTTAAACGGGAGTCCTTACTCTATGGTCACTAAAGATCCCATGACACTTATCGTACGATYAGTGTCATGGCTAAATTCCCAATCTGGCCCTCATGCTACCTGGGGCGGCAGGTAGTCTAGTGGTTAGAGCGTTGGACTAGTAACTGAAAGGTTGCAAGATTGAATCCCTGAGCTGACAAGGTAAAAATCTGTCGTTCTGCCCCGGAACAACCCACTGTTCCTAGGCTGTCATTGAACATAAGAATTTGTTCTTAACTGACTTGCCTCGTTACATAAATACCATCATGGCCACCTAATCATTCCCAGCTTCCAATTGGCTCATTCATCCCCTGTAATCATCCCCCAGGTCGATGCTGTTCTTCTCAGTCAACTTACCTGGTAAAATAAAAAAAACATACTACCTGAATTGTTGTTTTAACAGCAGAGAGTGTAGATTGGTACATAAGAGTGCAGCGGTCAGGATGCTCTTGGATCAGTTTGCCCTGCTGATCACGACCCTGGGCTTCGTGTGTTCAGGAGGGTGTACTGTACGTTTTCAGGGTTAGGTTCACCTCTCAAAGGTTATGGGCATAAGGGGAGTTGGACCAGTGGCCCAGTAACAGCAGTAACAGCTGTTTGTTGTCTATATCTGCGGTACTGCAAGAAACCCTGTCCCCAGTGGGATAGTAACGTTGATGAAATGGGGTTCTGTCCTTCTGTTTGAATGACTCACTTGTTCAATGGATGCCGATGGCAGTGACCTGTTTCTGTGACTTCCGTTAAACTGTACTGAAACAGTCCAGGCTGCCAATACATTTATTGTGTAGCGGTTAAATGATTCTGAATCATTTATTGGGTAGTGGTTAAATGAATCTGAATCGTTTATTGTGCAGTGGTTAAATGAATATGAATCATAGTAGGATCCTTTGATAGTCTGCTGTATTGTTTCTCTGTTGTCCACAAGAGATTTACTGTGAGCTCTACTGCTTGTCCTTCCATACGATCCCAACATGATTAATGATCAAATATGATCATGTTCTATCTGTTTTGCCCAGAGAAATATAGCGACTCTACTGCTTGTCCATCAATCCCAACCGCAACAAGGAGGAGAGGAGGAGTCCTGGAGTTTCCTAGACCTGCAGGCAGACTACAGACGCATGGCGTGCCCAACAACCTCTGGTCAGCACGCCAGCCAACAGCGAGTACAGGGTTAGTAGTATTACAGTCCTCTTCTGATTTTAACCACCATAGTCCTAATCAGATAGTGAGTACAGGGTTAGTAGTATTACAGTCCTCTCTGATTTTAACCTCCATAGTCCTAATCAGATAGTGAGCACAGGGCTAGTAGTATTACAGTCCTCTTCTGATTTTAACCACTATAGCCTAATCAGATAGTAGCACAGGGTTAGTAGTATTACAGTCTTCTTCTGATTTATATAGTGAGTACAGGGTTAGTACAGTCCTTTTGATTTTATAGTGAGTACAGGGTTAGTAACTTCTTCTGATTTTATAGGAGTATATGTTAGTACAGTCCTCTTGATTTATAGTGAGTACAGGTTAGTACAGTCCTTTCTGATTATAGTGAGTACAGGGTTAGTACAGTCCTCTTCTGATTTTATAGTGATACAGGGTTAGTACAGTCCTCTTCTGATTTAACCACTAGTCCTAATCAGAGGTGAGTACAGGGTTAGTACAGTCCTCTTTTGATTTTATAGTTAGTACAGTCCTCTTCTGATTTAACCACCATAGTCCTAATCAGATAGTGAGTACAGGGTTAGTAGTATTACAGTCCTCTTCTGATTTTAACCTCCATATTCCTAATCAGATAGTGAGGACAGGGCTAGTAGTATTACAGTCCTCTTCTGATTTTAACCACTATAGTCCTAATCAGATAGTGAGTACAGGGTTAGTAGTATTACAGTCCTCTTCTGATTTTAACCTCCATAGTCCTAATCAGATATGAGTACAGGGTTAGTAGTATTACAGTCCTCTTCTGATTTAACCACCATAGCCTAATCAGATAGTGAGTACAGGGTTAGTACAGTCCTCTTCTGATTTTAACCCCTATAGTCCTAATCAGATAGCGATACAGGGTTAGTAGTATTACAGTCCTCTTCTGATTTTAACCTCCATAGTCCTAATCAGATAGTGAGTACAGGGCTAGTAGTATTACAGTCCTCTTCTGATTTTAACCACTATAGTCCTAATCAGATAGTGCACAGGGTTAGTAGTATTACAGTCTTCTTCTGATTTTATAGTGAGTACAGGTTAGTACAGTCTCCTTTTATTTATAGTGAGTACAGGGTTAGTACAGTCTTCTTCTGATTTTATAGTGAGTACTATGTAGTACAGTCCTCTTGATTTTATAGTGAGTACAGTTACAGCTCTTCTGATTTATAGTGAGTACAGGTTAGTACAGTCCTCTTCTGATTTTATAGTGAGTACAGGGTTAGTACAGTCCTCTTGATTTTAACCACTAGTCCTAATCAGATGGTGAGTACAGGGTAGTACAGTCCTCTTTTGATTTTATAGTTAGTACAGCCTCTTCTGATTTAACCTCTATAGTCTAATCAGATAGTGAGTACAGGTAGTACCGTCCTCTTCTGATTTTAACACTATAGTCCTAATCAGATGTGAGTACAGGGTTATGTATTACAGTCCTCTTCTGATTTTAACACTAGCTTAATCAGATAGTGAGTACAGGTTGAGTACAGTCCTCTTCTGATTTTAACCTCTATAGTCCTAATCAGATAGTGAGACAGGGTTAGTAGTATTACAGCCTCTTCTGATTTTAACCACATAGTCCTAATCAGATAGTGAGACAGGGTTATAGTATTTACAGTCCTCTTCTGATTTTAACCCTATAGTCCTAATCAGATAGTGAGACAGGGTTAGTAGTATTACAGTCCTCTTCTGATTTTAACCACTATAGTCCTAATCAGATAGTGAGACAGGTAGTACAGTCCTCTTTGATTTTAACCCTATAGTCCTAATCAGATAGTGAGTACAGGGGTAGTAGTATTACAGTCCTCTTCGATTTTAACCTCTATAGTCCTAATCAGATAGTGAGACAGGTTAGTAGTATTACAGTCCTCTTCTGATTTTAACCCATAGTCCTAATCAGATAGTGAGTACAGGGTTAGTACAGGCCTCTTCTGATTTTAACCACTATAGTCCTAATCAGATAGTGAGTACAGGGTTAGTAGTATTTACAGTCCTCTTCTGATTTTAACCACTATAGTCCTAATCAGATAGTGAGTACAGGGTTAGTACAGTCCTCTTCTGATTTTAACCACTATAGTCTAATCAGATAGTGAGTACAGGGTTAGTAGTTTACAGTCCTCTTCTGATTTAACCTCTATAGTCCTAATCAGATAGTGAGACAGGGTTAGTACAGTCCTCTTCTGATTTTAACCTCTTATAGTCCTTAATCAGATAGTGAGTACAGGGTTAGTAGTATTACAGTCCTCTTCTGATTTTAACCACTATAGTCCTAATCAGATAGTGAGTACAGGGTTAGTAGTATTACAGTCCTCTTCTGATTTAACCTCTATAGTCCTAATCAGATAGTGAGACAGGGTTAGTACAGTCCTCTTCTGATTAACCTCTATAGTCCTAATCAGATAGTGAGTACAGGTTAGTAGTATTACAGTCCTCTTTCTGATTTTAACCACTATAGTCCTAATCAGATAGTGAGTACAGGGTTAGTACAGGCCTCTTCTGATTTTAACCACTATAGTCCTAATCAGATAGTGAGTACAGGTTAGTAACAGTCCTCTGTTGATTTAACCTCTATAGTCCTAATCAGATAGTGAGCACAGGGTTAGTAGTATTACAGTCCTCTTCTGAATTTAACCACTATAGTCCTAATCAGATAGTGAGCACAGGGTTAGTAGTATTACAGTCCTCTTCTGATTTTAACCCTATAGTCCTAATCAGATAGTGAGCACAGGGTTAGTGTATTACAGTCCTCTTCTGATTTTAACCACTATAGTCCTAATCAGATAGTGAGCACAGGGTTAGTACAGTCCTCTGTTGATTTTAACCTCTATAGTCCTAATCAGATAGTGAGTACAGGGTTAGTAGTATTACAGTCCTCTTCTGATTTTAACCTCTATAGTCCTAATCAGATAGTGAGCACAGGGTTAGTAGTATTACAGTCCTCTTCTGATTTTAACCACTAGTCCTAATCAGATAGTGAGTACAGGGTTAGTACAGTCCTCTTCTGATTTTAACCACTATAGTCCTAATCAGATAGTGAGTACAGGGTAGTAGTATTACAGTCCTCTTCTGATTTTAAACACTATATCCTAATCAGATAGTGAGTACAGGGTTAGTACAGTCCTCTTCTGATTTTAACCACTATAGTCCTAATCAGATAGTGAGTACAGGGTTAGTAGTATTACAGTCCTCTTCTGATTTTAACCTCTATAGTCCTAATCAGATAGTGAGCACAGGGTTAGTACAGTCCTCTTCTGATTTTAACCTCTATAGTCCTAATCAGATAGTGAGTACAGGGTTAGTAGTATTACAGTCCTCTTCTGATTTTAACCACTATAGTCCTACAGCATAGTGAGTACAGGGTTAGTAGTATTACAGTCCTCTTCTGATTTTAACCTCTATAGTCCTAATCAGATAGTGAGCACAGGGTTAGTACAGTCCTCTTCTGATTTTAACCTCTATAGTCCTAATCAGATAGTGAGTACAGGTTAGTAGTATTACAGTCCTCTTCTGATTTTAACCACTATAGTCCTAATCAGATAGTGAGTACAGGGTTAGTACAGTCCTCTTCTGATTTTAACCACTATAGTCCTAATCAGATAGTGAGTACAGGTTAGAACAGTCCTCTGTTGATTTTCTGGTTTTGATAGAGTATTGAGTTATAGTCCTGATGTTGAGTACTGGGTTTGTTCAGTCTGGGTCTGATATTGACTATTGGGTTAGTTGCAGGGTTGGAACTGAAATAATTTCCAATCGTTTCGTTCTGAACAGAATACAATATTTTTTTGTTTCATTCCACTGTTCCGGCCAGCAAAATAAAGTTCTGAACAGGTTCCAAGCCAAATAAAGAACCAGTTTATATCACCTTTGTGTTCCTTTTTTAACCTGTGAAATCAACAGTTTTTAAGTTAGCTCATAAAATTACTTCGCCAATCAGTGTGGATAGAGCAGGCAAGCTAGTTGTTTACATGCATGATGGACAGACAAGTGTAGCCTATGCGCAACATGCGACTGAAATTTTGCGGGTGGGAGAGAGCAAGAGGGTTGTGGAGGCTTGAAGCGAAGTTATGACATGCATTAACTGAATTATCCACAGAATATACCTAGGAGGAGCAGCTTCTATGGAGGAACTTTGAATGTCCTTTGCGCTAGCTTGCTAACAAGCTTGTGTGTGCAGAGTGGCCCCAGAATTATAAAACACATCTTACTATGTTGTAGTTATAAATCCAACGTGACAACTAACCCTAAATTATCAGCATTGAAAAGGTCATCCATTCTTCTCTAGCCAATTAAAATCTCTCTTCCCATCTTCTGAATCAAGCTTGTAACGTCAGTACAGTAGCCTGTGCTCGGAGGGGGGAGTTAGCCAAACAAGCACACGCAAATATTTTCAGTTTGCAGGCAGACACTGGACTACGTTTGAGTGACAGAGTAAGGGCTTTGCATAGGCGTTTTGTTGTGGGACTAGAAAGAAGAGAAAAAAATGCCTGGAAACGTAAAGAACGTTATTAACCGGTTCTGTTCCGGAAAAAATTGGGTTCATTTTTTCTAGGTTCCATTCTGTTCCTTGACATTTTGCCTTTTCCGGTTTTCGTTCTGTCAACCGGTTCCAACCACTGGTTAGTAGTATAGTCCTCCTCTAAATACTTTCCTCTCTGTCTGCAGGTGTGTGATACGTACCCATCAGAGCTGTTTGTGCCAAAGTCGGCCACACCTCCAGTCATCGTGGGAGCTCTAAGTTCCGGAGCCGAGGGCGTTTACCCGTCCTGACGTACTTCCACCAGGATACCCTAGTGAGTGGCGGGCATACTATCTGGGTCAATGTGTGGGTTGACTCTGGGAACAGTTGTTTTATGTTTATTTAATTTAGGTGATTCGTCATGTTTAATTCTTATGCCTGAACCAGTCATGGGTCTGAATATTGTGTTTTCTGTTTAAAAATTTCAAATGACTTTCATGACTGTTTAAATGTGGGCTTTTGCTTGGCTTGCCAAGACACACGCAGGATACTAGCACTGTATGAGTAGTGTTAAACACCACCTCTTGCTCTGAGCTGAATGTCATCACCAGTCACTTCAGCGTCTGACCCCTTCTCTCCCAGGCTGCTATCTGCCGCTGCAGTCAGCCCCTGTCCGCTGTCAGCGCTCGCTCCCAGGAGATGAACAAATGCTGGAGGCCATCATGAAGTCCAACCCGAGCAGCGACTACATCACGTGGTGGACACCAGGCCAAAGGTCAGAGGTCACCATAGATAGACTCTGGGGTCAGGAAGTGTTGATATACTGTAAGGTCAATGGGGTAATGGTACATGAATGGCGCTTCGTTTTCCTTGAAGCCTCCTTGACTTGGTGGACATCTGATCCATCCACCGCCACATGCTGGCTCTCAGACTGTAGTCTCTCTCCAGGCTTTATCGATTTAAAGCTGAATATCAATGGGCGGCAGGTAGCCTAGCGGTCAAGAGTGTTGGCCAGTAACCGAAAGGCCGCTGGTGTGAATCCACAAGACAACTAGTGAAAAATCTGTTGATGTCCCCTGAGCGAGACACTTAACCCTAATGGCTCCTGAAGTCGCTCTCGATTGCTTTTAAAAGACTAAAGTTAACACGTAATGATGTCGTCAACAGTACGTATTTGACTGTATTGTGATATAATGATTATCATCTCTCTCCAGTTGAATGCGATGGCCAACCGGGCGGCTGGAAAAGGCTATGAGAACGAGGACCACTACACCAACATCAAACTRCAGTTCATCGGCATCGAGAACATCCACGTGATGAGGAACAGCCAGCAGAAGATMATTGACGGTAATGAGTTCCTCTTTCTCTTCCAACCACGGCCAACGTTCTACTGAACGTCAGTCAGTATTCCTACTCAGTTCATGCACATAGTTGTCAGGTTCATGCATTCCTTTGGGTTGGMTTGTGAATGTCCCACATTGTTTGTGTGTATGCATGACTGACTGCCCTCTCTTCCTGTGTTGACCCTATAGTGGGTGAACTCAAGACTCCCTCCATGGGCGACTTCCTGTTTGGGCTGGAGAGCTCCGGTTGGCTGAAGCACATCAAAGCCGTGCTGGACGCAGGCGTCTTCATCGCCAAGGTGATACACACTGGGCAGGGCGCACGAGCACGCACACACACACACGCACAATGGGTATCAATTTCAATAATGTCATACTGTGATGTGTGTGTAGGCAGTTGCGGAGGAGGGTATCAGTGTGGTGGTCCACTGTTCGGACGGTTGGGACAGGACGGCCCAGGCCTGCTCTGTAGCCAGTGTTCTCCTGGAGCCTTACTACAGGACTATGAAGGGACTCATGGTAAGGCTTTAGCTTCCGTTCATCACACACTATCTACAGTCTAAATCAGGGCACATACAGACTCTCTTCTACTGTGATCCAATCCAGAGATATATTTAGCACACGTGRGGCCAGTTGTCTGGACCGTGGCGTCTCCATGAAGTATGTGCTTTAGTCCAGGACTAGACATCATCTTGGTCTGGGAAACTGGCCCGTCGGGTGCAAGACTGACTTAATCTCTTCTTCCTGTCTTTTAGCTGCTAATCGAGAGGGACTGGGTGTCGTTCGGTCACAAGTTTTCACACAGGTCAGTCCGTCCCACATGTTTGTCTAAGAACCCAACTCCTAACTCTACCGTTTGGTAGAATGAAGCTGCAGTGCCATGTATTTTACCTTCTCAAGTAGAGTCCTTCATCAGAACGAGAAGTGCATTTGTCACAGACATCATACAGCATGTTCGACCTACGCACCGGCGGAAATGTGTCCGCGTGTCCGCCATGTGTGCTGCACTCAGGTCAGATCATAACCCCTGTGAAATTCAGCCGCTTTAGCAGCGACTGGCCGTCTCGGATTTCAGTTAGGATTGGTGAAGTAGAGTTATTCCACATCTTTGAGGTGTTCCACTCCAGTCTGTGCATGTTCTCTTATCAGCTGAAGCCATTGGCTAGATTAAAAAGGTAACAGACCTTGATGCAGTTGCCTAGAGGCATTACTGTTTAACCACTGGGTTTTAAAATTGCCATGACAACGCCCCGGGATGACCTATTAGTTCTGTGGTGGAAATTCAACACCAGGACACCTGAAGCCAATCTTTAAATGAATCACTCTTCATTACAGCAAGCTGGAGAGGTTACAACAAACTGCACACCGTACAGGTCTATCAGACGCTCCGCTGGGGCGGTCCAGCAGTTGTCTTATATACGGCTATACACAGACAAGTTATATTTGCATATTTAGCATAATTCATTCATCACTACCGGTGGCTCGCCCATGTGACTGAGCAATACCTCACGAGGCTCTCTGTCTCTGAGATACCTCGGTTGTTCCCATAGCAATATTCTGGACATACTGTCAAGTTGAGGAACAGTGATAGTGAGGATTCCTCCATACACGATCAGTCAGTCACCTGCGTGAACCTTTCTAATTAGTTATTAGAACGTAGCATTGAGTCGATACGTAACACTTCCCTCACAGTTCTTTAAATCTGCTTAAAAGGGGCAATCAGCAGTGGCGAAAATAGAGGCTTCTTTTTACTCCAACGTTTGTAGTCAAAGAAAATGTAAACAAACACTATATAGCCTCAAAACACGGTTAAAACATATAATTTGTTATTTTGGACGGTCAATCCTTGCATCCATAGCTCTGTTTATGAATTGAGGGGCAGGGAGACCACTTCGTTATTGTTTCTACCTGATTGCCACTTTAAACTCCTAATGAAAGTGTTTAAGCCGCAGTCTTTCCTTCTCTGCAGGTACAACCATCTGGAAGGTGATTCTAAGGAGGTGTCCCCGGTGATAGACCAGTTCCTGGAGTGTGTGTGGCAGCTGTCAGAGCAGTTCCCCTGTGCCTTTGAGTTCAACGAGCGCTTCCTGGTCCAGCTGCACAGACACGTCTACTCCTGCCAGTACGGCAACTTCCTGGGCAACAGCCAGAAGGAGAGGAGGGACATGGGGTGAGACTGAGGGCGCCAATGTGACAGAGGTAGTTCAGTGAACCGTGCTTGTGTTACACGAATAACCTTGCCTGAGGCGTGAATACTTGTTAGCTCAGCGGGCTAACAACCTTGTGGTTCATAAGGCCGCTACAATCCCATTTCATGCAGGTCTCTGCCTTTCTTACAGCAAGCTCTTCTGTACTGTAACCCCTCTCAGTTATCACATCTGGTGTGGTTTTCTCCAACGTTGGCCAGGTTGCGTGAGAGGACTCACTCCCTGTGGCACCAGCTGTGGAAGGACAGGGCACAGTACGCCAACCCCTTGTACAGGGCTGACCACACCCAGACTCAGGGGATGCTACGGCCAAACACCACCCCCTACTGCTTCAAGTGAGTTACTGCACCCTCTCAGTAGACTCACTGGGAAAACAAGAGTGAAAAAGCTAGAAGGTCTGGGACACTGAATGTTTTTTATTGACTTTGTGTCTTGGGTACATCTGAGACAAAGGGTTGTGGGTTAAACCCTAAAATCCATCAGATGGTAGCCTGTTGTAGAAAGCACTTTACTTTATAGTACAGTTTAGATCCAGAGGGTTTGTTCAATAGTTGTTGTATGGTTTAGATCCAGAGGGTTTGTTCAATAGTTGTAGTACGGTTTAGAGCCAGAGGGTTTGTTCAATAGTTGTAGTATGGTTTAGATCCAGAGGGTTTGTTCAATAGTTGTAGTATGTTTAGAGCCAGAGGGGTTGTTCAATAGTTGTAGTACGGTTTAGATCCAGAGGGTTTGTCAATAGTTGTTAGCGGTTTAGCAGAGGGTTTGTTCAATAGTTGTAGTATGGTTTAGATCCAGAGGGTTTGTTCAATAGTTGTAGTACGGTTTAGATCCAGAGGGTTTGTTCAATAGTTTAGTACGGTGTATTCTTGTTCTCCGTGGAAGGGCATGTATAACCGTGTGGAGAAGAGCGCGCCCCCACGCCAGACGCCCACCGACTTACTGACAGCCGTCAGGGAGGAGACTCAGCAGCTGGAGGAGGAGCTGACCAATCACCAGGAGGTAGCACCGGGAGGGACGGCCAACCCGGGCACCAAACAAGGCATACAGACACGCTCGCGTAACGCTCCCAATGAACGCTGCCCTTTAAGGCCAATTTAAGTTTTTAGCAATGTATTATTATCATTATGAATTACTATTAACTAGTTTATGCTGTTTTAACAACTATATTGTTGGGTTTTTACAGGGGAGGGGGCAAACACCAAGATAAGTTGAAGAAAATGTGTCTCAGAGGGGCGTTCAACAGGAGGGTTTCCGTTACATGTACAGTAGTCTGCTAGTAGTCTATAGACATAGTYATTCATTCATATTCTATCCCAGACTTACTGGTAACACTTGTCTTTTCATCTGTCCATCTTCCAGAGGATTGCAGCCCTGACGAAGGGGGATCAAACTAAGGGTAATGCGGGTCAGAGGAAGACCAACAAAGTGTGTGAGGAAGAATGCAGGCCAGGTGGGCTGGCTCCTCCCACTGGAGATGGCCCCTTCACTAGCCCCACTCAGGACTATTTCCCCTCCCAGGGGGGGCCCCCGGGCCCAGCTATGACCCTGCTCTTGGGGCCCTCTAAGGGCCCTGGCCCCGACGACCTCTCCTCGGCTTGCAGCGACATGGAATCAGGCGTGGCCGACCTCAGCAGCCCCGACGACAGTAAGGACCCCGACGAGGCCGTCTACTGCACGGCCTGAGCAAAAATGGCGATCAATGAGGGGCTTGTCGGAGGGGGGTTGCCTTGACAATTGAATATCACAGAGGTCTCTGTTTTGACGGGGCCAATTGGACTGGATTTGACTTGTGATCCTTTTGTTCTGTTTTCTGTGTAGTTAGTATCTGAGCACAACGTGAGCACCTGCCGGGTATTGTGGTAACACTGGGTAGCTGTAGTGGATGTTTGAACCCCATACTAGTGTAAAATGTGAACAAAAATATTCCAGGACCAAACGTTTACAGCAAAGGCAAAATACTGGTGTGTGTGCAATATTTTGTCTTAAGCTATTAGGTTGAGTTACAATGTACTGTACAACATTTTAAAACAGAAAAAAACAATGTACATTTGTTTGTACTTTCCTTCAGACCAATGCATTACATTGGTCGCACCAAGTAGGACTACCCCTCTGAAATCTATTTGTCCATTCTGAAGTCTGAACAAGCATATAGGCTACAATGTTTCCCAGTGGTATATCATGGTTGTGATCAGGAGGCAAAAAAACCTTCAGAAAACTATTGACCGTTTCACCTCATTCTGCACTTATGAACACGACCCAGATAACACTGTCAAACATGGCACATGTTCTTGGAACATTTATCACCACCCAATCTAGTTGTTTACTGTCTCGTTCCAATAACCTGCCTTCTCACACAAATGAAGAACCACTGCACTTCTCAACTAGCCTGGATGAACAGAAATGTCGAATGTCTGCGTGCCATGACTAGGCTTTTATTTGCTCTTGAAATGAAGTGAAAGTTGCTGCTTATAGTAATGAATCGAGAGACGTACTCTTTCCTTTGGAAAGCCCATTGAACGGCGGTAACCTTTTCAGATGGTTATTCCCACTGCGGTGTATATTTAACTGTGTATACGAGTGCATTCACTAGCGCTGTAGTATGAACACATAGGACACATTAGAAATGTTTCAACACCAGAGCACCACTTAGAATGCATGGCCAACACAGTGGTTCAATCTGAATGGATGTGGATTTGGATCTCAAATCTCTTTGTGATAGGTAGCATCAGTTAGCCTGTGTGCCATTCTGTTTCTGTCCCCTTGCCAACTGCCTACAGACGGGTTAGCTGACAGCAGCACCAAAAGATGTGTGTGCGCTTCAAAGGGCAGAAAGCCGTGTGTTATGGTTCTGGATGCCAGATCACTAGCAACTATGACAAACTGACATTGGGGGGATCCTAGGTGGCTCGTTTCATCTTGTTCTTGAGACCATGTCTTGTTTTGATCTATGCTAGCTAGCTAACCAACAACTGTAACAATCTATTTGAGAGACAAGTACTCATTGTGGAACTTTATTATTTTTTCAATAAACATTGGAGACTAAATATAGTTTACATGTTGTCAACATCTAAGCCAACCACATCCGTTTTGCCCCCTAGTTGCACACGCGTCGGTTTGTTTGCTAAACAACCAACCCGTATGTGGAATTGTCATGGCTTGACAATGGCTACATCCAATGGAGAATCCTTTCCACTGTCGTGTTTATTGTTCACTGTATAAGTTGTTGTAAATGACCTGAAATAAACTATTCACTGTCAAAGGGAAATTACATGTGATGTGCTGGTTTAAAGCGCGTTCTTTTACAGAACGGAATAGACTGTACATGAGGTTATGAACATGACTGTGCATTTCAGTACACACACACACTGGTCAGATGTTAATGTTGGAAAAAAAATAATCAGGAATTCTTAGTAAACAAATGTTCTGAATGGTTTATTAACCTAAAGAAATTAAATAACATAGTACAAGGTGTCTTTGATTATAATAAAGCCTATTATTAACATTATTTAAATACAGTATCCGTTGTAGTTGGGTGTTCGGCAGCGTTAGCAAACTCATTGTCCAAATTCAAGTAGGTACGTATGTATGAGACAAGTCCCAAACCATCATCATTATCATCACTGGAAACTGTATACTGAAATTAGTTAAAAAGCCTAGTTCAGGATTACAATTCATACCACAATAGTTGCTTCTTAGCCTCTCAACACCAAGATGTGCTTCTCGTGTTGCTGGTAGATAACTCCATACTTGAGAAGAAATGCAGCCTATGATCAAGTAAGACAAAAATGGAACATTGTTAAGCCCATCATTGATCTCAAGTATAGTCAGTCCTTACATCCATAGCTACATCTATGAATTTGAGAGGTTACACTTCTCCAGTTGTTTACCAAAAAAAAAAAGCTTTGTAGTTGTTTGAATCTCAGATTGCCCCTTTAAGGTCAGATTCCATAAATCCTTTCGTACAGTATGTACTTCATCCAACAGAGTAGCGTTAGTGTGTTTACCTTTTATAAACATGTGTRAGGGGAAGGGGACGGGGCTCAGTGGCTGCTGGGGAACTGTCCGTGTGTGTTGATGGACTGTTGCAGCTTCTCCTCTTTGGCCCTTCTGCTGTGGCAGAGCTGTACAGTGAGAACACACACACACGTCCAAATATGAAATCAAACATTGACTACTGTGTAACAGACAGTGTTTACATAGAATCCCATTTCCTGGTTGTTGACTTGTTGCAGTACACCTTGTTCATATTACCACAGAGATGTTTATACAGACTCTCCATACACAACAGCTCAATGMTTCCCGGCTCTCTCTTCGTGGACTATGTTATGATCCTTCTCTTCTAACTCTGCTAGTTCAGTTACTGGTGAAAGACAGACAAATCCATCCCCACACTATAGAATGCTGATACCGTTTTGACAAAGACGTGTTGAAATGTTGAAAAATACATCTGCGGTAGAATTCTGCAGTGTGCTGGTATCAGTCTTTCATGACTTGTTGACTTGACTTTGACAGTTAGTTCAGTTTACCGTCCTCTTCTCCATGAAGTTGGCCAGGAAGTCGTCGATGTCCGTCTTGCCCTCCAGGAAGCTCTCGGCCGTCTCCTCTGACTCCTCCTCCGCCTGGTGGGCTGCCACCTTCAGACGAGCCTGCAGGGCACTCAGGCTGCAGCTCTGGAGAACAACAAGTTCATAGGATGACACTTAAAAAAACAACGTTATTTTGTTTTCAAACCTCAAAATGGACTCAAACATCAAGCCAAATCCACACCCCACAACATCAGYTGTGTTGTGAATAATCTGATTATGTTTCAACCCCAAAAACATGGACAAGATGAGCAGCGAATAAAACAACTCATGGACTGGGTCATGGACTGGGTCATGGACTTGTCAATACTAATCTACTTTTGAGGTTTGAAAACATCTGATCATCACGTGTGTGTTTAGTGCAGGGAACACCTCACCTCACTGATGTCATGCTGTCTCTGCATCTTGGTCTCAAAGGCCGATTTGTTCTGGGTTAGCTGCTCGTACTTCAACACAACAAGTAAGAACAACTAGCGTTCACAACACAATATACCGTCTATAGCAGTAGGACTGATCCCGAACAACATTTCAACTTGGCTCAATGGTACAAGGTGGTATCAGCTATAACGTTAGTAACAAACTGACAGTTGTCATGAGACATTCATACAGGTAGAGTGTGATTGCTAACGTATATTGACAGACAGACCTCTGCATTCATAGCCAGTGAGTGTGTATTATTCAACGGCAGGTAGCCTAGTGGTTAGAGCGTTGGGCCAGTAACCAAAAGGTTGCTAGATTGAAACCCCGAGCTGACAAGGTAAACATGACGTTCTGCCACTGAACAAGGCAGTTAAACACACTGTCCGCGTTAGGCCGTCATTGTAAATGAGAATTTGTCCTTAACTGACTACCTAGTTAAAAAAAAATTTAAATACAAATTCTCACCTTGAACAGCATTTCTTGTCTTGTACCCTCCAGCTGAGGTTCCAGCTGCAGGTTCTTCTCTGGAGAGAAGATGACCAAGACATGTCAGTGTGTGTCCCAGGCAGCAGTGAACTCAGCTTCACACTTCCCCACTTTCTAGCACACACTCATTTCACTACCTGCCCATATGAACTGACTGAGGATCTGTGTAACCATAACGATTATGAGCTTGACACCAAAAGTGTCTCTCTGGGGACAGTTTGAGAATTTGGGCTCTCTGGGGAGATTTGAGCATTTGGGCTCTCGGGAGAGTTTGAGCATTTGGGCTCTCTGGGGAGAGTTTGTGATTTTGGGCTCTCTGGGGGGAGTTTGTGATTTTGGGCTCTCTGGGGAGAGTTTGTGATTTTGGGCTCTCTGGGAGAGTTTGTGATTTTGGGCTCTCTGGGGAGAGTTTGTGATTTTGGGCTCTCTGGGGAGAGTTTGTGATTTTGGCTCTCTGGGATAGTAGCGCTTCATCTCTTTACGGAGTCAGATGAACTCATGGATAAAAATGTTATGTCTCTGTGTGCAGTTTGAAGGGAGTTGTAGGTCGTTTCTGGAGCCGTTGCTAACTAGCGTTAGCATGACTGGAAGCTCATAATAACACTGGTCCTTGCTCTAGCATTTGTTTGTGTGTACATGGTGGGTCACAAGAAACACTAAAGGCTTTGGCTATACAGTGTCACCCACTGCCCAGTCAAGTTTAGCAACCGCCACTAGTGTGTAGGGAGACTCACTGGCCATGTCCACGATGCTGTTGACCAGCTCCTCCTTGTCAGTGGTGACCTGTTTGAGCTGGGGCAGACACACAAAACAACTCCAGCAGCACGTCCTCCTGCTCACTCATGTCCTTCAGCTGGGACACACTGGGGACAATACACACACAGTCAGTCAGTCAGAGAGGGATATGGTGGGACAGATGGATGAAATCAATACTTGAAGGCAGAACTCAGTGGTGTCAGAGTGAGCAATGAGCTGTCCGCCCACTCTCAGCTATGATTGTGGTCATACTGGGGCCCCTCCTGTTCAGCCTGTACATTAATGATCTGCCTTCTGTCTGTTACTGGGTCTGAAGTTCAAATGTATACAGATGATACAGTGATATATGTGCATGCAAAGAGCAAACAACAAGCTGCACAAGAACTTCACTACTGTAATGGTCCAGGTTACAAGCGGCTCAGTGACTCGTGTTTGTATCTCAATGTGAAAAAAAAAAAAGTATGCATGTTCCTCACAAGAGGACAACTGATGCCGCTGAGCCAGATGTCTGTGTCAGGGGGAAAAAGCTCCACCGTGGTATCCGATTTTAAGTACCTTGGAATCAATACTCGATTCCAACCTCTTATAAAAAGTAGGTGAAACAAGGTAATCAAATAACCAAATTCAACTAAGCTAATTTGCGATTCATACGAAAATTGTTTGACTACAGAGGTAGAAAAACTGTACTTTCAAATCTATGATACTCCCCCCACTTAACATACTGCTTGACTAGTTGTGCCCAAGCTTGCTGTACAACATTAAAACCCATTCAGTCTTGTCTACAAACAGGCTCAAAGTGCTTGATAGGAAGCCCAATAGCCATCATCACTGTTACATCCTCAAAAAGCATGAGCTCCTGAGTTGGGAAAATCTTGTGGCAATAAATTGATGCATGTCTTGTATTCAAGATCCTAAATGGCCTGGCCCTCCTCCACTCAGGACTTTTGTTAAACAGAAAACCCAACCCATGGCAGCAGATCCACAAGGTCTGCCATGAGAGGTGACTGTATAGTTCCTTAAGGAAAAGCACCTTTAGTCAATCTGCTTTCCTGTGAGAGCTTCCCATGTCTGGAACATACTGCAATCAGACACAAACAACTGCACCACCTATCACATCTTCACAAAAAAAAACATGAAGACATGGCTAAAGGCCAATCAGACCTTGAACATAATCCCTATCTTTGTATATGCCTCTTTCCATGTTGTCTGAGCTTGTGTGGGTGGAAACACTGTTCTTTTACATATTTTGTTTAGTTGCTTTCTGTGTTATATTTCTCTGTCTGCGTGCTACATGGTGCTTGCTCTATGTTTCTCTGTCTGCGTGCTACGTGTTGCTTGTCTATGTTTCTCTGTCTGCGTGCTACATGTTGGCTTGTTCTATGTTTTCTCTTTCTGTGTGCTACGTGTTGCTGTGCTATGTTTCTCTCTGTCTGCGTGCTACATGTTGCTTGTTCTATGTTTTCTCTGTCTGCGTGCTACATGTTGCTTGTTCTATGTTCTCTGTCTGCGTGCTACGTGTTGCTTTTTTATCAGTGCTCTGTCTGCCTGTTGCTTGTTATGTTGCTCTGTCTGCGTGCTAGTGTTGCTTGTTCTATCAGTGCTCTGTCTGCCTGTTGCTTTTATATGTTGCCT
Source organism: Salvelinus sp. IW2-2015 (assembly GCF_002910315.2). Lineage (NCBI taxonomy): Eukaryota > Metazoa > Chordata > Actinopteri > Salmoniformes > Salmonidae > Salvelinus > Salvelinus sp. IW2-2015. The sequence goes on along the minus strand of NW_019942903.1, from coordinate 64,760 downwards.
TTCTGCATGCTACGTGTGCTTGTCCTATGTTGCCTGCATGTGCTTACTGCTCATTGTTTGTCTGTATGATATTGTCATTGTTTTTAATAACTGCCCAGAGACTGCGGTTGAAAATTAGCCGGCTGGCTAAACTGGCACTTGTAAAATACAATAAAATAACTCAAACACGGGAGAGGAAAACGCTAATATGTAGGGTGATGTGGGATTAAGTGATGGGAACCCAAACGTGAAGGTTCAGAATTGGAATTACAATATAACTTTATTGTCCAAACAAGATGGAATATTCCTGATTGATCATTGGCTGTCAATTATTTTCCTGCCTATCAGTGAAAGCTGGTGGGACGAGGTATAGGAGGACGGGCTCATTGAAATGGCTGGAATGGAATACATGGAACGAAGTCAAACATGTGGTTTCCATATTTTGATACCATTACAGCCATTACAATGAGCCTGTCCTCCTATAGCTCCTCCCACCAGTCCACTGAAACCTTATATTACATATCATTATATCTAACCGTTTATTTGAGTCGTGTCCTCATACGTTACATTTGGACTCAACGGCCCAAAAAGTGGGCGACGTATTAAACTCCAGTGGCAGAATGCACATACCTCATTTCAGACAGCTCAGGAAATGTTTCAGGAATCTCAGGCATCTTGTACATGTGGCCGTTCGACCCAGCCTGTTGCAGACAGAGTGATATCACGTCTTATGTAGCTAACCAACACATAAAACAAGTAGCTAAGCACTTGACCATCACAGCAGTACTCYAGTACAGAAGCTCTAGTCCGCAGGTGACTGACAGGCCTCAGTGCCTGGCAACAGTTGTTAGGGTATTGTGTGCTTAGGGCTGGTGGTGAGGTGTTTTGAAAATAAAGTATAATAATATAATAGATGCCCCCAATGATTCTAACTAGAAGAACAGGTCACTATGTGGGTATTTGTCTGTCCTGATGAAACATTGCTACATTAAACCTCTTGGGGCGTCTAAACTGCATGCCAAGTAGTCTCCTTAACTTATACATTTAGGTATTATGTCGGTATTAGCCAGATATCTACTGGGTAAACTACACTTCAATGAACCTGTGGTAGTGCGTTTACCTGGGAGTCTGMGGTGGGTACAGGGAGAGGCAGGTCGGTGATGAGGCCGTAGACAGGGGCTGCTGCCCAGGGAGGGCAGTGACCGTGAGCTCCCTCTACACCCGCGTGGGGCATGGGAGGAGGGGTGGGGCCCACGGGGCACAGCCCGTAGTGGAAGCTCTGTGTGGGGTAGGGAGGCATTCCCGACGGCTTGTACATGTTACTGCACCACAGAGAGAGATGGCAGGGAGGAAAGATGGGAGAAACAGAAAGCTGATGAGAATGGGTTCCCTTTCTGAAGAAACTGTAAAGCTATGGCAGTTATTATGGCCGTCTCATGTGACTTTTTACACCTTTTGATCGTCCTTTCATTGCGTATTACATGCAACCCAAATAATTTGCCTTCAACGGCCAACAAAGGATTACATGATGACATGTTATGTGTGTGTGTGGTACTGACTAAGGGAAGCCGGTGGGGCCAGACGTCAGGACCGGTGGACTCTTCCAGAACTCATCCAGGAGACTCTGGATGACTTTGCCCAGATCTGAGTGCATTCCAAACTGAGAACAAATTAACATAGGCCTGTTAGCTTCATGACAAGCACATGAATACCAGATATTTGCATCCATGTCAACACCTGCCCTTATACAGACAATGAACTAGTAACGAAACAAGTATAAATACCTAGAGAAAAACATAAAATGGTTACCATTCAGATCACCACAGATTTTGCTACCCTTGTCTCTTGTATTGTTGACGTAGACCTAAATAACATCATATCTAGTTGAGAAGTACTTACATTRGTAATGAGGGGGCTGGTAACCATGGTGCCATTGTTGCTGTCTACCAGGTGATGTCCTACTGGAGGGTACACACTGACTACTGGTTTCTCCTGGGGAAACTGAGGCGGAAGCAAGCTGCAGAGGATGAGAAAGAGAAGAGGGAGATAGGGGGGAGAAAGGTAGAGAGAGAGGTCATTGAAAGTGATAGTAGCCTATGAGTTCTGAGGGTTTTGAGTCCTATTGATCCTGCAAGAAATAATCAACAAGTCAGACATAGCCAGGTAAATGTAAGATTAACCTAGCTCTACTGTAAACCAATGGCAGGATGAGCTATTGGGGTTTACATACATGTTGACACTGATAGGACAACATGCTCATTTGTTGATGCTAAAACGTAAACATGTATGCATCTGTTAATGCTAACTCTGTAAACATGCAGCTCACTCACATGTTGACRCTGATGGTTGAGTTGTTGACTGTGAAAGGGATTCTGTACTCCACATCTTTCTGGATCTCTGCTAAGCTGTAGGAGAAGAAAACCGAAACATATAACGTTAGATACAAACCAGTTTATCCACCTTACACACAATACTTTGAAAGGTGCCAACACGTCAATCCAAAACATATTTAGCTAGCTAGAATATTGAAAAAGMTRGTGACATACATGTTATACATTAGACATATTGTTCATATTAGTTACATAACGTTACAATTATGTMACCTATAAAGTTAGGCTGAATATCTAGAAGAGAGCTGAGAGGCACCTCTCTCTAATATTACTTGTAAACAATACATAATACTTTAATCTGACCTAGTCCCATCAACTGTCGGTGTTGCGATGGGGGGCACTAACGTCAGCTAGCTAGCTAGACATCGCACGATACACACTAATTACACCTTGTGACAACGCTTTAAATAGTAGCAAATACTTTAGCTAGCTATCAAGGCTGACAAGCCACGGATTAGCCATAACTAGCTAGTTAGCATTGCTAGTACGTGATGTTGATTTACCTGGAGTGGGCAGCTTTGAGAGACTCGATCTGCCGTTGTCTTTGTTGCTGCAAGCTATTTAGAGGTGGGAGAGGTCCGGAACCCTTGGATAAGGGGAAAAGCCAGTTCATCCTATTCTGGCTGGGCACGAGCTTGAACTTAATGACTAGCTAGCTAATGAATTAATAAATCACTATCCAGCCTCAACAAGAACAGACGAGACAGACAAGGGAAGGAGAAAACCCCGTCGAGATGTAGCAAATGTTCGCTAACCTGTACCTTCTAGCTACTTGCACAGCGATAACTCGGTTTGGCATATCTTAGATGGTCGTAAAAAATAACTATTCAGTTTCTCCGCTTGAAGCATTTATCCAAAATTGGCACTGTCATTCTTGGTAAGCTTAGTAGCTACCGAGCACACAAACGGATAATAGGAAGACAACAACCCTCGTTGTGTACGAGCATGATTAAGTAGTTTGCGTACTACCTCACTGTACACAAAGAAACCAGGAAGGTAAATTGACAAGTATTTTTGTGAAAAAATATAACTATACTGAGACATGTTTAAAAGGAAGAAAATTATTTAGGCAAATGTAACATAATTGTAATGTTTTTTTTTACATTCTCCGCATCAGGAGTTGAGAGGTCAATACGCATACTTCAGTGACGTCACCGTATGTTTTACAGTTTGTACCACAGCATTCCTATGGTTTCTACTGTCACTACAAAGAACATCGATTGGGCAATGGGGGAAAAAATACTCTAGAAGATTTATGATAACACCCGGCACATAAACGATATTATGCCACCTACTATTGACATTACATATAATCTATACATACTGGTTGTTATCAGTGTTCTTGTTTTATTTACACAGAAGGTAGAGTTCTGACTGGAATTAAAATCACATATCTCATATACAACGTCATAGCAAGGCTGACAACAAGAACATTAAACGGTATTGAAACTAACTGTTACTGTGATTAACCATTTATTAACCTGAACTAGAGGACATATTTGGTACATGTTAATATTGACAATATTTGAGCTAACCACTCTGATCATATTCCCTCCCTCAATGCTCCACAAGGAAGCAAGAACGGTCATCAATGGCAGAGAGCGGATGAACTGAATCATTACTCAAAGCCCGTTTCGCGCTCGAAAGGGAATATCGCATCTCATCATCGTGGGTAACGAGACCAAACACTTTAGAAACACATTTCTCAAGTCAAGAACTATAGAAATGATCCCTGAAAGTATAGTCTTTATAAATTGAGGGCGAGCGAGGGTAGCCTATGTTGGAGCTGTTATTTTCACTAACGGTTTCCCACCGTACAAAGAGCACAATATAGGACCACGTGGCCGAAATCATGCTTAATCGGGTTACTTTCATCAATAGGTCACATATGGAATCAGTTATTGTCGTGTTTTGTGCCAAGAAAGCTTCACAAAATACATGTTCAAGTTGCTTCCACAATAGAACTGTGCAAATGAGGGAGGTGCCAGAAGGTACTCATTGCAGTTGTTATGGGACTGGCATTGGCTGAAAAAGTCAATGGCCTACAATAGATGAAATACAAGAAAATCAAACGTTGAAATCAATGTAATTGAAAAGGTAGAGTTGTGACTGGATTAAAATCACATATCTCCTATACAACGTCATAGCACGGCTGACAACAAGAACATTAAACAGTTTTGAAACTGTTATAGTGATGATCTCTTTTTAACCTGAACTACAATACATGTACACAGAAGTTAATATTGACAATATTTAGAGCTAACCACTCTGATCATATTCCTCCCTCAATGCTCCACAAGGAAGCAAAGAACGGTCATCAATGGCAGAAAGCGGATGAACTGAATCATTACTTAAAGCCCGTTTCGCGCTCAGAAGGGAATATCGCATCTCATCATCGTGGGTAGCGAGACCAAACATTTTAGAAACACATTTCTCAAGTCAAGAAACTATAGAAATGATCCCTGAAAGTATAGTCTTAATTGATATCGGGGCGGCGAGGCTAGTGTATATCGGAGCTGTCATTCTAACTAACGGTGTCCCACCGTATAAAGAGCACACTATAGGACCACGTGGCTGAAATTGATCTTATTGGGCTACAAACAGTTGTTATACCCATGAAAGCTTCACAAAATACATGTTCAAGTTGCTCCACAATAGAACTTTGCAAATGAGGGAGGTGCCAGAGGGTAATAGTGCAGTTTTTAGGGGACTGCTATTGGCTGAAAACGTCAATGGCCCACAATAGAGAAAATACAATTTAGATATAAAATGTAATTGAACAATTGGAATTAGACTGGATTGGCATGATGGAGATTGCTTTGCAATAATTGTTCTATGCAATACTACGTCTGATATTGAACAGCATTGAAGCCAGCTGAACGATTTTCAAGAATAATAACTGACATCCAGATGAGTTGTAACAGTGTAAGTAAACCTAATGATTCGTTTGATATTCAACACTATTTAGAGCTAACCACTCTGATCATATTCCCTCCCTCAATGCTCCTCAAGGAAGCAAAGAACGGTCATCAATGGCAGAAAGCGGATGAACTGAATCATTACTCAAAGCCCGCTTCGCGCTCAGAAGGGAATATCGCATCTCATCATCGTGGGTAGCGAGACCAAACATTTTAGAAAACACATTTCTCAAGTCAAGAACTATAGAAATGATCCCTGAAAGTATAGTCTTAGATTTTAGACGTGCGAGCAAGGGTAGGCCATGTTGGCGCAATCATTCTGACTGCCGGTTTCACAGCTCCCTCCCTCACTGTCACTACCTACAGTCGGTTCTCACTGTATACAGAGCGCGATACAGCAGCACGTGGCAGCAGCCTTACTATTGATCTTCTTTTTCAGGTATCACATTGTATTAAATGAAAGTAACAGTTCATAATCATATAATATAATTTACTGGCTCACAAAAAGCACACATGTCCCAGATTCACAGAATACATTCTCTAGTTGCCTAAAATTAAATAATGGGAGGTCCCTACCAGAGGCTGGTCAGCTTTTGGGCGACTACTACCATTGGCTGAAAAACCCAGTGGTATACCTTAGATAATATATTTATTGTTTTATACTGAACACAAATATAAACGTAACTAGAACAATTTAAACTAGTTATCTGTGATAGTTCATATAAGGAAATCGTTCAATTGAAATAATTATAATTACGCGTAATCAATGGATTTCACATGACAAAGGTGCCTTCTCAACCCCCTCCTGTACTCCCTGTTCCCCTTGACTTGCGTGACCACGCACGCCTCCAACTCATTCATCAAGTTTGAAGACGACACAACAAGTAGTAGGCCTGATTACCAACAATGACGAGACACCCTACAGAAAGGAGGTGAGGGCCCTGGCGGAGTGGTGCCAGGGAAATACCCTCTCCCTCAACGTCAACAAAACGAAGGAGCTGATCGTGGACTTCAGGAAACAGCAAAGGGAGCATGCCACTATCCACATCGACAGGACCGCAGTGGAGAAGGTGGAAAGCTTCAAGTTCCTCGGAATACACATCACTGACAATCTGAAATGGTCCACCCACACAGACAGCATGGTGAAGAAGGCACAACAGCAATTCGGCTTGGCGCCCTAAGAACCTCACAAACATTTACAGATGCACAATTGAGAGCATCCGGCTGTATCACCGCCTGGTACGGCGGTGCACAACTGCACCGCCCGCAACACGCAGGGCCCTCTAGAGGGTGGTGCGGTCTGCACAACGCATCACTACGGTCGCACTGCCTGCCCTCCAGGACACTACAGCACCTGATGTCACAGGAAGGCCAAAAAGATCATCAAGGGCATCAACCACCCGAGGCACTGCCTGTTCACCCCGCTATCATCCAGAAGGCGAGGTCAGTACAGGTGCATCCGGCTGTATCACATCTGGGACCGAGAGACTGAAAACCAGCTTATATCTCAAGGCCATCAGACTGTTGAATAGCCATCACTACCAGGTTACCACCCGATTACTCAACCCTGCACCTTAGAGGCTGCTGCCCTATATACATAGACATAGAATCACTGGCCACTTTAATAATGGAACACTAGTCACTTTAATAATGTTTGAATACTGCTTTACTTATCTCATATGTATATACTGTATTCTATTCTACTGTATTTTAGTCAATGCCACTCCCGACATTGCTCGTCCTAATATTTATATATTTCTTAATTCCATTATTTTACTTTCAGATGTGTGTATTGTTGTGAATTGTTAGATACTACTGCACTGTTGGAGCTAGGAACACAAGCATTTCGTTACACCTGCAAAATATGTGTATGTGACCAATACAATTTGATTTGACTGAGCAGGGGCCCACCCACTGGGGAGCCAGGCCCAGCCAATCAGAACAAGTTCACAGCTCCCTCCTCACTGTCACTACCTACAGTCGGTTCTCACTGTATACAGAGCGCGATACAGCAGCACGTGGCAGCAGCCTTACTATTGACCTTTTCTTTTTCAGGTATCACATTGTATTAAATGAAAGTAACAGTTCATAATCATATAATATAATTTACTGGCTCACAAAAAGCACACATGTCCCAGATTCACAGAATACATTCTCTAGTTGCCTAAAATTAAATATGGGAGGTACCTACCAGAGGCTGGTCAGCTTTTGGGCGACTACTACCATTGGCTGAAAAACCCAGTGGTATACCTTAGATAATATATTTATTGTTTTATACTGAACACAAATATAAACGTAACTAGAACAATTTAAACTAGTTTACTGTGATAGTTCATATAAGGAAATCGTTCAATTGAAATAAATTAATTACGCGTAATCAATGGATTTCACATGACAAAGGTGCCTTCTCAACCCCCTCCTGTACTCCCTGTTCCCCCTATGACTGCGTGACCACGCACGCCTCCAACTCATTCATCAAGTTTGCAGACGACACAACAGTAGTAGCGAGACCAAACATTTTAGAAACACATTTCTCAAGTCAAGAACTATAGAAATGATCCCTGAAAGTATAGTCTTAATGTATCCATGGGCGAGCGAGGGTAGTCTATGTCGGGACAAGCATTTCCACTAGCGGTTTAATCTAAATTTGCATTGTCTRCGAGATTTACCGATGTAAATATACACCTATTCATGCACACAAAATATGTTTGATAAAATGTACGCCAATTACTATAATAATATATAAAATTGATTAATATTCTGTGAATGTCAGTACCCACAATACCTTGCTGGTAACAAGCACTGTTGACTGTTGCGGCTGAGCTGGAGGTCAACTTTATATAATGATGTACTTGTTTGTAAATTTAAAACATGACCCTATTGAAAAATGTGTTTACATTTGTGTATTTTTTCGCTTTATTATAGTGAAATCTGCACGAGAAGTTTCGAAAACATTATATTTACATGGTGGAATCGATTGACCAGCGTACTGGTGCGTTGGAGAGAATTGTCCTGACGGAATCATAAGAACGAATTTCTCGTTCCACTTTTCAAATGAATGGCGCGCTACGCCACAAATTGATCTGTTTGCGAAATAACGGCACAATAACATTAATATAAAGATGTGATAAAATAAGTAAAAACTCATTCATTGAAGCATTATTAAACGTAGCTAGCTACACAAGCTGGTGCACGGCCGTAATTATAGAAATACGTTTTAATGTGTCAACCTGGCAAAACTTTACTGAGTAACGTTATCTGACACAGTGAGAGGCTAGGAATTTGCGTTAGCTAGCGTAGCACAGCTGTCTATTTTTCGATGAAYTTACCAGCAGCCACAGGACACTGCTAAGGACGCTCATAATAATGTCTAGAACGACGAATTGAAACAAACTGCAGTCTTAAAAAAAATAAAAATACAATTTGACGATTGAAAATGTAGCTACCCAGCGCTGCCAAATCAAGTTATATAATTCATGTCGCAGGTGCATGTCAGCTAATAATGGTGAAAAAATGTAAAGCCCAAGTGCGCATGTCCATTCTATGTAGTTGGCTGAAAAAACAAATACAGTATGCAATTATGCTAAACAGYCTTTGTTTCCTTCAAAATTCTTTATTCGTGCCTTCATCACGCTTTTCATTTGCATTCTGTCAAGTTCTTTTCACACCAACCATACACTTCACCGCTTGGTTGAGGGAATAGTCGAGAAATGTTTTTATATGTTCTATAGCTTCTAATATAATGCAAATACGCAGAGTAACTATAAATCAGTTAAGTCAAACCATTTAAGTTATTTAATATTCAAACTAAATACAGAGATACACATTGAATCGTTGAACATAATTAAATCACTATCATGCTTACTGGTCAAAACTTAAAATCAAAACGTCTGCTCATAATATTGCTGTTAAGTAGATGTATATTGCAAACAGATTAATAATTCAATAAATAAATACAATCATTACCAATTGAGGTGAAATGTTGGTCAATTACATAGTGAATCAAGGAAACCTAGGTTGCACAGTACACTGGGAGGAGGGCAGGTCAGCAACGAAAAGGTCAAATACAATTTGTTGCTGGAATGGAGTTAGTTTTGACAGGGAAGACATGTAGAAAACAAGGCACACATGAAAAAAAGTTATACTTCCTCCCTAATCATTACAAACGTAACACACACACACACACACACAACAGACAGAAAGGAGTCTTAAAGGAATATCATGATCTTGCTCTCTCTTTCTCTCTCTCTCATTTGGAAGATCATCAATTGCAAGCATTTCAAAAACATACTACTATTGCTTCATTGTAGAATTCATTGCATTTGTAGGCTATGTATTGATTTTTACTATATAGCCAGATGGCCCAACTTGCTGCTGATATAGCCGTAGGCGTGTAAACTGGAAAAAAGCATGAATAGAAAAATACATGATTAAGACATTAAGATTTCAGATTCTCTTGCCTTCTCCCATAGCTTTCTCTCACTAGTAAAGGCATTTGATACAGATACTACACTTGACCATGCAGGCTCTTACTGTAATGTAAGTCACAGTCTTTATTTRACAATTATTATATATTATTATATTACAAACCTTAATGTGATACGAGCATTTTTTTAAACCATAAATCRTTCTATATTATGAGTAATCAGAGATTAGTTACAACTTTCTGTGAACTGTAATTTTTGTTGTGCTTATTCAAATGTTTGGTGAGTACTGCTTAAATACTAGGTGCAGTAATGTAGGCTATACATCACTGGCCTACTTGCAATGGGAGGAAAATGGWTTGCGGAATTGATCCACGATTGGATAAACTGGACAACTGAAACCAATGAGATGTCTGTTGCAAAACGGCAGCTTCTCTGCATGCTAGTGGAGRGGATGGTGGCTTAGAACGTAGACTTAGAACCACAATCTTCCCCTGCAGATTGTTCMTTGAATCCTTCACCTCCAGTCCCCCTCAACCTCTTTTCCTTGTCTTTATCCTCACCTTCATCATCCTATTCTCCTCATCTTCCTCCACTTCTTCGTCCTCCTCTTCCTCTTCTCATCATCCTCTTCCTCCTTCTTTAAACCCTAGCCTGGAACCTCCTCCAGAGTTGGCAGACCTGTTTCCTGGCCTCGGCACGCAGGCAGATGGGGAAGGAGGCATGTTGTTTCCTGTTCACCTGGTAAACAATGACAATGGTACCATTAAACAGGGAATATAGCCGGGATGCAGGAGATAGACTAATACACAGGCCTGTGCTTATTTCTTGTAGCCTGGTCCCAGATCTGTTTTATGCTGTTTTTCCAACTCCTATGGTCATTGTTTGGCATTAGTTGGTAAGGCAGCACAAACAGATCTGGGGCCAGACTATATTTCTTGTAACCATACTGGAAGAGATTGTAGGGTATTTTAAGTTATTATCATCGGATACTTGCATAGATGCACCATAGTCCTGATATGCTTCTGTCGGTGATCTGAAAGGACTTGATTGGTCTTAAAGTGATATTGTGTCAATCTATCTGGATCTTTTAAGTATAAAGGGAATAGGTAAGAGGTTATAGGTCATCGAGACAGACAGAGCTGCGGTTCGCAGGTCCATTGAGAATAGGTCAGAGGTTATAGGTTCGAGACAGACAAGAGCTGCGGTTCGCAGGTCCATGTGAGATTAGGTCAGAGTTTATAGGTCATCGAGACAGACAGAGCTTGCGGTTCGCAGGTCCATTGAGAATAGTCAAGGTTATACATCAAATCAAAATCAGATTTGATTAGGTCAGAGTTATAGGTCATAGATGAGATAAGAGATGAGTGGATTGTGGGTAATACTTATCTGCCAGCTAGCTCCTTCTCATAAAGACTTGAAGGAAGTGAATCGCTCTGCGGTTTGTAGCCCTGGGGTTTGCGAGCAGCAGAGTGGGAGAAATAGATAGGGTGGGAGAAGTGAGATAGAGAGAAGGAGACAGAAGAGGGGGTATTGGATGCTGTTAGTCAAAGGAAAGCCAGGACGATGAGGACAAGAGAAATAGAACAGTAACATTCAGACTCAAGACCATGCATAGACATCAATTAGAACTCGATTGGTTGGCGTAGTATTAGAATGAATTCATACCTATTTCCTGATTATGCAACTGTCATGTGTAGGGCTAGGAGTTTTCTCTGACCACATGCCTTATCTGACTAGGAAAAACTCTGGGCCTAGTCATGATGACTATTGTAACTGTGTAACTCACATTCCACTAGGGGGCCAGTAAAATACTTTGAAAAGTGCAGGGAAGGTAGTCATTTACAACACCACAGACCTCCATAATACTGTGTAACTAGATTTGCTCTAGAAAAAGATCTTAAAACTGCACCACTTTTATGGCTGTCAACTAAAGTTAACAGTCAAAAGCTAGAATCAAATTACATTGTCCAAGTGTAACGTAAAATAAAATGAGAGCATGTCAAATTTCTAGTGATGGAAAACCAAACTAGATCATTCTGGCTTTTCCACACAATTTCACTTTCTCCCTATCTCCACTCTTCATAACTCTCCTCTCTCCTCTCTCCATCTCTCTCTCCTCTCTCTCTCTCTCTCCTCTATCCATCTTTCTTCTCTCGCCTTCCCTCCCACCTTACCCCCCCCCCCCCCCTCTCTCTCTCTCTCTCTCTCTCTCTCTCTCTCTCTCTCTCTCCTCTCACTCAAATTCTCCCTTCCTTTCCCTCTCTCTCTATCCTCAGTCCTCCCCCCTCTTCTGTCCCTACCCTCCTCCCGCGGTGCAGCCGGTCCTTCATAATGCCGATGAACTCCTTGTAGCTCAGCTGGTCCGTCGTGGTCCACGTCAAAGATCTTGAAGATGGTGTGGACCAGGTGACGTGTCAGCTTCAGGCCGTGGCCACGTCCCAGCCCGCCAAACTCATCTGAGAAGAGCGAGAGGAGGAAGCGAGAGAGCGAGAGAGAGAGAGAGGAGAGAGAGAGAGAGAGAGAGAGAGAGAGAGAAGAAGAGAGAGAAGAGAGAGAGAGAGAGAGAAGGGGTGTGGAGAGAAGGGGGGTGGGGATAGATAGAGGGGCAGAAGACAGATAGAGGGGAGAGAGAGGGAGAAGGGGTGGGAAAGTGAGAGAGGAATAGAGAGACAAGATACAGATGGGAGGGTGAGACAGAAAGAGAGGGGGATACAAAAAAGAGAACAAGACGGAGGAGAAAAGTAACCTACAGCCATTATTCACAGGAGACTATTGAGAGAAAGGGAAATATCTCCACAGATATGGCATCCTAAAATGGAGGCTTACCTTGGCCAATGGAGCGACTGGCAAAGTTGTACATCTGCATGGCGATGGCAAAGTCCTCCAGGTTGTTGAGGAACTGGAAGAAGGAGCGGAACTCGTCGAAGGTGATGCCCTGTGAAGGAAAAAGACAGGGGATCCCATATAAGTGTGACACAAGGAGCGATCATTAACGGACACGGAGTGACAGACAGCTCTTCCAGTTCTCGGAATAGGGGGGATGCTTCAAGCTCAAACCCATTGGTGATGATGGTCAAATTGGTGATGATGGTATGATCATGTGACCTTTGACCCATGCAACTTTGGCCCCCTTGACTGTAGGGACTAGGCCTGGGAATGACACAACCATGCTACACATTTAATACGTTTGTGTATCAGCTATGAATGTGGTTCCTGAGTGGTTCCTTCTGCAGACGATGTGAGATCTGATCATCTGTGCAGCTCCACTGCAAAAATAGAGGTTCACAGGTTTCACAAGTTTAACGCAAGGCTTTCTGGGATTTCGTCCTTGAATATCAAACTTCATTATCAGAAACGTAGACACACACTGGTTTACAGTGTGGAACATGTAGACATATATTAGTTATGGGCCCCCCGTAGTGGCGCAGTGGTCTAAGGCTGTGCCACTAGAGATCCTGGGTTCGAGTCCAGGCTCTGTCACAGCCGGCCGCYACCAGGAGTGTCGGCACACAATTGGCCCAGCGTCGTCGGGTTAGGTTTGGCCGGGCAGGGATGTTCTTGTCCCATCGCGCACTAGCGACTCCTGTGGCGGGCCGGGCGCAGTGCACACTGACACAGACGCCAGGTGTACAGTGTTTCCTCCGACACATTGGTGCGGCTGGCTTCCGGGTTAAGCGGGCGTTGTGTCAAGAAGCAGTGCGGCTTGGCTGGGTTATGTTTCTGAGGACGCACGGCTCTCGACCTTCGCCTCTCCCGAGTCCGTACAGGAGTTGCAGCGATGCGACAAGACTGTAACTACCAATTGGATACCAGGAAATTCGGGAGCAAAAGGATTAGAAAAATAAGAGCTATATTAGTTAGTTGTGGTCGTTCCATTGAGCTAGCAGAGCTTATTGGCTTTGATGGCTGGAGCCCAAGGTTCCACAGGAGGTGAAGGCATGCTCCAGTGACCACCAATAGTCTGTCTGTAGGTATCACTCATTTCAGCCCGAGCTGCATCACACTAAAACAACGAATAAAAGAAAGGTATGAGACTCAGGAGGCTGGTTGCACCTTAATTGGGGAGGACAGACTCATGGTAATGACTGGAGCAGAATCAGTGGAATGGTATCGAATACATCAAACACATGGTTTCCATGGTTTCCAGGTGTTTGATGCCATTTCCACTTGCTCCGTTCCGGCCATTATTTAGAGCCGTTCTCTCCTCAGCAGCCTCCACTGGGATGAGAGACTGTAAACGTGGCCTAGCGATGACAACACAGAGAGGCATTCTGAAGTGGTGACTAACACCAGTCTATTTCACATACAAAATTGTGCTATGAAAACATCCTGGTGGAGGTTCTCTACAAGCCCAACCTGTGGAGCTTCCTTCTTCCTGTTCCCCAAATTTCCTCATTTTAAACACCCTTGGCTGAGGTTAAACCTCCCCAAGTAATCTCCTTTACAAAACCAGTTAGCTAACAAGGTTCAACCTCCCCAAGTAATCTCCTTCACAAAACCCGTTAGCTAACACAGGTAGCCTGCGGCTAAGGTTCAACCTCCCCAAGTAATCCAATTTGTAAGTCGCTCTGGATAAGAGCGTCTGCTAAATGACTTAAATGTAAATGTAAATGTAATCTCCTTCACAAAACCGTTAGCTAACACAGGTAGCCTGCGGCTAAGGTTCAACCTCCCCAAGTAATCTCCTTCACAAAACAGTTAGCGAACACAGGTAGCCTGCTGCTAAGGTTCCCTCCCAAGTAATCTCCTTCACAAAACCCGTTAGCTAACACAGGTAGCCTGCTGCTAAGGTTCAACCTCCCCAAGTAATCTCCTTCACAAACCCGTTAGCTAACACAGGTAGCCTGCTGTAAGGTTCAACCTCCCCAAGTAATCTCCTTCACAAAAACCCGTTAGCTAACACAGGTAGCCTGCGGCTAAGGTTCAACCTCCCAAGTAATCTCCTTCACAAAACCAGTTAGCTAACACAAGGTAGCCTGCGGCTAAGGTTCAACCTCCCCAAGTAATCTCCTTCACAAAACCCTTAGCTAACACAGGTAGCCTGCTGCTAAGGTTCAACCTCCCAAGTAATCTCCTTCACAAAACCCGTTAGCTAACACAGGTAGCCTGCGGCTAAGGTTCAACTCCCAAGTAATCTCCTTCACAAAACCCGTTAGCTAACACAGGTAGCCTGCTGCTGAGGCTAGCAAACACAGACCAGTAGCGAACAATGCTCTCTAAATCAGCACCGTGTGTGTGGACAGACAGGGAAGTGTTTAACCGTCTGACTAACTAGAACCTGTTGGAACTTAAAGTGGAGATATGTAACGATGGGGGAAATGCCTTAGACAAACAGAGTGTGTGTGCCAGTGTGTATCTGTCTGCGCGGTCAACAAAGCCATTCCGGGCGAGTGGCCCTTACCTGCCTGGTCCTCCTTTGATGCCCTGTGAACCCGAAATGCCTCCATACAAACAGACAGGAGCCAGCCACCCCAGTGATACCTACAGACAGACTGGGCCATAGAGTAATCTAGAAAAKACTATTGGTGGTCACTGGAGCATGCCTTCACCTCCTGTGGAACCTTGGGCTCCAGCCTTCAAAGCCAAAAGCTCTGCTAGCTCAATGGAACGACCACCACTAACTAATGGATGTCTACATGTCCGACACCGCAAAGCAACGATCGTCTACGTTTCTTACTGAGACTTCTGATTAATGGATGAGTACGGCAGAATGCCTGGCTGAGAGTGGACTTGTTGAAATGAGTGGGTTACCTAACTAGGCGTATTCAGGAAAACACCTGCATTGGAAGAAGGCTTATAAGATAGAAGTACACTAATTGCTTCAGTTAAAACTGTACGGCCCACCAACAGTATGAGAAACTCATCTTGAGTGGGCTAATTGACTGAGCTGACWTGTACATCTTTTGACATCGTGTAAAGGTATGTTTCAGCTTCTACCCCTAAGCCATAAGACTGCTGAACAATTAATAAAATACACACCCGGAATATTTGCATTGACCCCCCTTTGTTTGTACACTGCTGCTACTCGCTGTTAATCATCTATGCATAGTCACTTTAACCCTACCTACATGTACATATTACATCAATTACCTCGACTAACCTGTACCCCCGCACATTGACTCTGTACCGGTACCCCCTGTATATAGCCTCGTTATTGTTATTTTATTGTTACTTTTTTTTTAAACTTGAGTTTATTTAGTATTTAGTCAAAATGTTCTTAACTCTATTTTCTTAAAACGGTATTGTTGGTATGTAAGCATTTCACGGTAAGGTCTACACCTGCTTAAATACCATTTGATTTGATTTGATCAGGCATGGGTGAAGAACCAGTGGTCCATTCAAAATGACTCAAGACAACAGTGAGGCAGAGCAGACAGGACGAGGTAAGAAGACGATTCGTTTCATTATTAGGGAATMGGGACAAACCTGTTGTCTCTTCCAGAGCGTGGAAAGATAAAACACAAGAAGAATGTTGCATGAACACGAGGACAAAACACTGCAGAACTTCATTTTCCATCTTCATGCAGCCTGTGGTTGGCTAAATAACTTGGGAAGTTTTCGAAGCAAAGTGCAGTGCAGGCAGAAAATCTGTCTTGGCTGTGGGGTGTGTTGATGCGTATCCAAACCGATAGATTCACAACCTGCTGTTCATGCAGATCAAGACTCTACTGTACATTATACACATTGATTTGCCATTAAGGGACGGAAAGAGTTGCATAATAYAATAACAATCSATCAKAAAAAAACGWAGMAGCAGAAAATGCCGGTATACACACTTTACTTAAAAACGCCACTTTACACTGGATCCAACTCCAACTCTACCTCACGCTACATGAACASAACAAAGCGTTAGCTAGCGAGAGCCAGATAACTCAAHGCCTTTGTATACGACACAGAGCACAACACACTGGCTTGTCGATCAATCAACAGTTATCACACATAGGAGTAGGACAATGGGGTCAGTGCCATTGAGAGCCAGTCAGTCAGTCAGTGAGTGAGTCAGAGCTGGCCCGTCACATTACACTGGTCCTTACAACTGGCTGTCAGGTGTTGGCCCGTCACATTACACTGGTCCTTACAACTGGCTGTCAGGTGTTGTGCACCTTCCTCTGTCACCTGGTCCTCTCTCTCCCCCAGGTTCATGGATACCTCCAGACAGAGGTTTTGGAGATAGAGTTCCTGACCTACTCTAAAGGCATGACCACCATCAGTGAGGAGGACTTTGCCCGCATCCTGCTGCGTTACACCAACGTAGAGAACATCAGCAGTTCACTGGACAACGTCCGCAGAGCATCCCTGACGAGAAGGTAGAGGAACACACACCACCATGAGAAGGTAGACTACATCTAGAACCTTGAACCATAGCATGACACAGGTGTGGTCAAGCACTCTATCTCTACTTTCTCTCCTCCCTCCTACCTG
>NW_019942903.1:25366-45085 GCF_002910315.2 Salvelinus sp. IW2-2015 | reverse complement strand
TGCAGTACATCGAACTGACCTCACAACCCCAGACCAGGTGTAACCACGCCAGCCAAGGACCTCCACATCCGGCTTTTTCACCTGCAGGATCATCTGAGACCAGCCACCCAGACAGCTGATGAAACTGAGAAGCATTTCAGTCTGTAATAAAGCCCTTTTGTGGGGAAAAACTCATTCTTATTGGCTGGGCCTGGCTCCCGAGTGGGTGGGCCTATGCCCTCCCAGGCCACCCCATGGCTTCGCCCCTGTCCAGTCATGTGAAATCCATAGACCAGGGCCTAATAGATTTATTTTAATTTACTGATTCCTTATATAAATGTGTTTAAGTCAAATCTGAAATTGTATGTTGCGTTTATATTTTTGTTCAGTATGTAATTAGTGGAAGAATCTAAAAAGTTACACAACTGAAACAGACTGATAAGTGTTAGTCAGTTTTTACAGTGACGTAATGCTACTAAACATGATTTCCTTGAGAGACACTGACTCGTCCCTATACAGCATGTGAAATAGACCTATCCTTACATGATTCTCCATGATCTTTTAGTTGCATTGTTTTTAAATTCCATCCCTGGGAGTACATTTTAATTCTACACAGTATGTTTCCAAAAACAACATCTGGCTTCGGCCGTGAAAAGGGCCTTCTTTTGGCCGTCAAGCGGAACAACAACAATGTCTCTTCTTTCAATTCTGTTCTTTTTTCCTTTGAATGATTTTTTCCCGTTCCCTGGTGGATTAGGACTTTAGACTAAAGGTATTAGACATTTGCCAGCCTGGTCTCAGATCAGTTTATGCTGTCTTGTCACAGTAGACTCAACCTTGGCGAGACAGCACGGACTGACCTGGGACCAGTTTAATTAGCCATATAGCATCGTGAAGCTACTGCTGAATCGAACATGGCTGAATGCAGTCTCCCCCTATGGAGAAGGATATGATGAGAGTTTGCCAATGCCAGTTACACTCTGCCTTCAGCATGACGCCGGATTGGTTGGATTGGGGGAAGGGTGGGGCATGGCGGGGAGAGGGACCAAACCAATGGCCCATTTGGTTTTTATATCAATCATCGATCGATATCGCCCTCTATGGGTCCTTGGAAGCTCAGACAGGGTCCTGGGATTTGGCTGTATCCGTTATTATGTGATAAAGCCCAGCCATATAAACACCTTTTTCTGAATGATCCCCTCCTACACACACACACACGCCGATATACCCCCTTCCCCCTTTTCCGGAATTTTCCGACTCCCCGGGATTAAGGTAGTGTTAAACAGCGGATTACAAAACCACGGTAAATACATAAAACCCCAAATACACCCTAATTGGTTTCAAATATCCCAGATCCCTTACAAAGCCCACGCAGACGAGAGGGAAGGGATATTTTGTACACAGAGAGAGTGGTTTAGAGGGCAGAAAGAAAGAAAACATGAAAGAATTCATAATTACTTCAAAGACACCTGATTATGTTACAGTCTTTTAGAAAAAAGTGGAATCTTGCTGACATTCCTGTGCACATTTCTGTTGCGGTGGGTTTTCTGTTCTGCTATGGTTTTCTATGTGTGGCGTTTGGGGTTTGAACAGAAATGCATGGGATGTGGTGGCATATGCGCTGTCTCAGCTAAAATGACGGTGTGTCGTCTGTCTCCTCGCTCTCTCTCTTTCTACTCCTTCTCTCTATGTGTCTAAGGCATGTCTTTGTGTGTGTCTGTCTGTCCATCTGTCTATAGCCTTACCTGTCTGTGTGTTCCTGTCTGCTGTCTGTCTTCGTCTGTCTGTCTGTCTGTCTGTCACACTGCTGGCTGCAACACTACCATTTACCACTGGGCTGCACAGGAATATCTGATCTACACACCATCCGGATAGCCCTAATCCAATATGTCTACTAACAGCATAACACACGGGTGGTTTGGAGATCAGTGGATCTGTGCAGGTGCTGCTCAGACTCAAGCCTTGTTGTGAATACTTGTTGAAGCTGATTGATTGATTGACTGACTGTTGTTGCCCCGTTGATGCACCTCACATGCGACTGGCTGGTTGTTCGGCACGATGGCTGCCATCTTGGATTCATGACCCCGCCCACACGGACCGGTCCCCACTCATCCAATCAAGACGAGCGTTGTATGTCAGTCACTGCATTGTTTTTCTTTTCTCCCGCCCCCTCTACCCCTGTCTGGCCAATGGGATGGCAGCGTGCGGAAGGGTATGATGATTGACACCACACTCTGGTGCACTTCTTTGGGAAGAAGGGGAAGGCGGAGCTGACCTTCGACGATTTCTACAGGTATCGCCATGCCGATTAATTGATTAATCCTAATAGAGCCCTATAAAATGACGGTCTGTGGAACATAGTTAATCTACTCTGTCGCTTGTTTCAGTTTCACTGCTTCTCATACTCAGATATAGTATTCAGTTACTCTACACACATACTGCACTACCATAGACACATACTGCACTACCATAGACACATACTGCACTACATAGACACATACTGACACATAGACACATACTGCACTACCAGACACATACTGCACTACATATGACACATACTGCACTACCATAGACACATACTGCACTACCATAGACACATACTGCACTACCATAGACATGTACCCTTCTCTCTGTCACCGTCCTCTCTCTCCCCCAGGTTCATGGATAACCTCCAGACAGAGGTTTTGGAGATAGAGTTCCTGACCTACTCTAAAGGCATGACCACCATCAGTGAGGAGGACTTTGCCCGCATCCTGCTGCGTTACACCAACGTAGAGAACATCAGCAGTTACCTGGACAACGTCCGCCAGAGCATCCCTGAAGAAGGTAGAGGAACACACACACACATGAGAAGGTAGACTACATCTTAGAACCTTGAACCATAGCATGACACGAGTGTGGTCAAGCACTCTATCCTCTACTTCTCCCCCTCCTCCCTCCCTCCCTCCCTCCTCTCTCTTCTCTCTCTCTCTCTCTCCTTCTCTCCTCTCTCTCTCTCTCTCTCCTTCTCTCTCTCTCTCTCTCTCTCTCTCTCTCTCTCTCTCTCTCTCTCTCTCTCTCTCTCTCTCTCTCTCTCTCTCTCTCTCTCTCTCTCCTCTTCTCTCTCTCTCTTCTCTCTCTCCTTCTCCTCTCTCTCTCCTCTCTCTCCCTTCTCTCCCTTCTCCCCTTCTACTTCCACATTTCATACTCATGGTCCTGGGCCGTACCACAAAGCGTCTCGGAGTAGAATGTTGAACTACGATCAGTATAGCCTTTTAGCTCATAATTAATGAGGTTATAGGGCCAGGTGGGGTCCTGATCCTAGATCAAACTTCTACTCTGAGATTCTTTGTGGAAACAGGCCCTGTACTGAAGAGCACTCTCAAATAGACCCCACCCTTCCAGCCTCCCTCCCTCTCCCCCACACTCCCAGCCTCCCTCCCACTCCCCCACCCAGCCTCCTCTCCCCCACTTCCCAGCCCAGTATCCTCTCTCATTCCCCACCTCTTCTGCCTCCCTACCTCCCTCCCTGGCCCTCTACTATCTCCCCTTCATCCCAACTACATGACACATTCACCTCCCCGTCTCTCCCCCAATAACTCTCTGACTCCCCTCCTTCAACTCTCACTGCAGCCTACTCCTTCTCTGTCTGTCTGTCTGTCTGTCTGTCTGTCTGTCTGTCTGTCTGTCTGTCTGCTGTCTGTCTGTCTGTCTGTCGTCTCTGTCTGTCTGTCTGTCTGTCTGTCTGTTTGTCTGTCTGTCTGTCTGTCTGTCTGTCTGTCTGTCTGTCTGTCTGTCTGTCTTTCTCTTTCTTCCACAACCCACACTTTCTGTTCACCTCCCTTTACTCTCTCATCCCTTAACCTCCTCCATGTCTCTCCCAACACCCCACTCCCCCTCTCAGCCCTTCCTGCCCCACCTGACCCCCTGACCCCTATTCCCCCCTCCTACCCTCTATATTTGTGTTCCCACCTTGTTATGGTCCTCCGGGCACTGTGTCTTCTTCTCTCTACACCTGAACGCACACTGGCCCATCAGTTAGATCAACTAGAGATAGTGAATCCGTTAATCTGACACTTACACCTGACAGCCGTTGTAAGGACCAGTGTAATGTGACGGGCAACACCTGACAGCCAGTTGTAAGGACCAGTGTAATGTGACGGCAACACCTGACAGCCAGTGTAAGGACCAGTGAATGTGAGGCCAACACCTGACAGCCTGTTGTAAGGACCAGTGTTAATGTGAGGGCCAACACCTGACAGCCAGTTGTTAAGGACCAGTGTAATGTGACGGGCCAACACCTGACAGCCAGTTGTAAGGCAGTGTAATGTGACGGGCCAACACCTGACAGCCAGTGTAAGGACCAGTGTAATGTGACGGGCCAACACCTGACAGCCAGTTGTAGGACCAGTGTAATGTTACGCGGCAACACCTGACAGCCAGTTGTAAGGACCAGTGTAATGTGACGGGCCAACACCTGACAGCCAGTTGTAAGGACCAGTGTAATGTGACGGGCCAACACCTGACAGCAGTTGTAAGGACCAGTGTAATGTACGGGCCAACACCTGACAGCCAGTTGTAAGGACCAGTGTAATGTGACGGGCCAACACCTGACAGCAGTTGTAAGGACCAGTGTAATGTGACGGGCCAACACCTGACAGGCAGTTGTAAGGACCAAGTGTAATGTGACGGGCCAACACCTGACAGCAGTTGTAAGGACCAGTGTAATGTGACGGGCCAACACCTGACAGGCAGTTGTAAGGACCAGTTTAATGTGACGGCCAACACCACTGACAGGCAGTTGTAAGGACCAGTGTAATGTGACGGCCAACACCTGACAGGCAGTTGTTAAGGAACCAGTTAATGTGACGGGCGCAGTATGTGTCTATGGTAGTGCAGTATGTGTCTATGGTAGTGCAGTATGTGTCTATGGTAGTGCAGTATGTGTCTATGGTAGTGCAGTATGTGTGTSAGAGTAACTGAATACTATATCTGAGTATGAGARAGCAGTGAAACTGAAACAAGCGACRGRGTAGATTAACTATGTTCCACAGACCGTCATTTTATAGGGCTCTATTAGGATTAATCAATTAATCGGCATGGCGATACCTGTAGAAATCGTCGAAGGTCAGCTCCGCCTTCCCCTTCTTCCCAAAGAAGTGCACCAGSAGTGTGGTGTCAATCATCATACCCTCCTCCGCACGCTGCCATCCCATTGGCCAGACAGGGGTAGAGGGGGCGGGGAGAAAAGAAAAACAATGCAGTGACTGACATACAACACGCTCTCTGATTGGATGAGTGGGGACCGGTCCGTGTGGGCGGGGTCATGAATCCAAGATGGCAGCCATCGTGCCGAACAACCAGCCAGTCGCATGTGAGGTGCATCAACGGGGCAACAACAGTCAGTCAAGTCAATCAATCAATCAGCTTCAACAAGTATTCACAACAAGGCTTGAGTCTGAGCAGCACCTGCACAGATCCACTGATCTCCAAACCACCCGTGTGTTATAGCTGTTAGTAGACATATTGGATTAGGGCTATCCGGATGGTGTGTAGATCAGATATTCCTGTGCAGCCCAGTGGTAAATGGTAGTGTTGCAGCCAGCAGTGTGACAGACAGACAGACAGACAGACAGACAGACAGACAGACAGGACAGGACAGCACACAGACAGGTAAGGCTATAGACAGATGGACAGACAGACACACACAAAGACATGCCTGTAGACACATAGAGAGAAGGAGTAGAAAGAGAGAGAGCGGAGGAGACAGACRACACACCGTCATTTTAGCTGAGACAGGCACATATGCCACCACATCCCATGCATTTCTGTTCAAACCCCCAAACGCCACACATAGAAAACCATAGCAGAACAGAAAACCCACCGCAACAGAAATGTGCACAGGAATGTCAGCAAGATTCCACCTTTTTCTAAAAGACTGTAACATAATCAGGTGTCTTTGAAGTAATTATGAATTCTTTCATGTTTTCTTTYTTTCTGCCCTCTAAACCACTCTCTCTGTGTACAAAATATCCCTTCCCTCTCGTCTGCGTGGGCTTTGTAAGGGATCTGGGATATTTGAAACCAATTAGGGTGTATTTGGGATGTTTATGTATTTACCGTGGTTTTGTAATCCGCTGTTTAACACTACCTTAATCCCGGGGAGTCGGAAAATTCCGGAAAAGGGGGAAGGGGGGTGTATCGGCGTGTGTGTGTGTGTAGGAGGGGATCATTCAGAAAAAGGTGTTTATATGGCTGGGCTTTATCACATAATAACGGATACAGGCCAAATCCCRAGGAACCCTGTCTGAGCTTCCAAGGACCCATAGAGGGCGATATCGATCGATGATTGATATAAAAACCAAATGGGCCAATAGGTTTGGTCCCTCTCCCCGCCATGCCCCACCCTTCCCCCAGCCCCTACCCAGACCTTTGCCCCACCCTTCCCCCAATCCAACCAATCCGGCATCATGCTGAAGGCAGAGTGTAACTGGCATTGGCAAACTCTCATCATATCCTTCTCCATAGGGGGAGACTGCATTCAGCCATGTTCAGATTCAGCAGTAGCTTCACGATGGCTATAGTGGCTAATTAAACTGGTCCCAGGTCAGTCCTTGCTGTCTCGCAAGGTTGAGTCTACTGTGACAAGACAGCATAAAATGATCTGAGACCAGGCTGGCAAATGTCTAATACCTTTAGTCTAAAGTCCTAATCCACCAGGGAACGGGAAAAAATCATTCAAAGGAAAAAAGAAACAGAATTGAAAAGAGAGACATTGTTGTTGTTCCGCTTGACGGCCCAAAAGAAGGCCCTTTTCACGGCCGAAGCCAGATGTTGTTTTTGGAAACATACTGTGTAGAATTAAAATGTACTCCCAGGGATGGAATTTAAAACAATGCAACTAAAATCATGGAGAAATCATGTAAGGATGGTCTATTTCACATGCTGTATAGGGACGAGTCAGTGTCTCTCAAAGGAAATCATGTTTAGTAGCATTACGTCACTGTAAAAACTGACTAACACTTATCAGTCTGTTTCAGTGTTGTAACTTTTAGATTCTTCCACTAATTACATACTGAACAATATAAAGCGAACATACAATTTCAGATTTGACTTAAACACATTTATATAAGGAAATCAGTAAATTAAAAAATAATCTATTAGGCCCTGGTCTATGGATTTCACATGACTGGACAGGGGCGAAGCCATGGGGTGGCCTGGGAGGGCATAGGCCCACCCACTCGGGAGCCAGGCCCAGCCAATAAGAATGAGTTTTTCCCCACAAAAGGGCTTTATTACGGACTGAAATGCTTCTAAGTTTCATCAGCTGTTGGGTGGCTGGTCTCAGATGATCCTGCAGGTGAAGAACCGGATGTGGAGGTCCTTGGTGCTGGCGTGGTTACACCTGGTCTGGGGTTGTGAGGTCAGTTCGATGTACTGCCAAATTCTTCTAAAACGCGTCGGAGGCGGCTTATGGTAGAGAAAATCCCATTCAATTATCTGGCAACAGCTCTGGTGGACATTCCTGCAGTCAGCATGTCAATTGCCAATTTTGTGAGTATGGAACATTTTGGGATCTTTATTTCAGCTCATGAAATTGACCCAACACTTTACATGTTGTGTTTATATTTTTGTTCTGTATAGCTTTATGTAGAAATTAAGTATCACTCTGTCATACTTAAACTGACTATCTTCTTCAAGTGGCTTCCTTATAAAACGTACAACTTCTTGTATTCTCATGCAGTCTGTGGTTTGAGAGATGTGTTATTATTTTATAAAAGGAACAAACTTGTAAAATATGTGGTGAAATGACTAGCTTCTTCTTCAGAAGGCAATGCCCTATATGACACATTCGCTTTGCGCCCAGACTAGACAATACACATGTTTATTTTCATCTCCTTTCTACCCCTCCCCTCTCTCTTTCTACCCCCCCCCCCCCCCTCCCCCCCTCCCCTCTTTCTTTCGCTCCCTCTCTCTCTCCTGGAAGAGTGAGATCACGACCTGACGCCTCTCGGTTCCTGGAAGCTGGGGAGTGCGAGTTGTGAGCTCATCGCTATCGACGACATAATGGTTATCAGCCACCAGGCGTGCGAGTCAGCACCTGGTTTGTGTGTGTGTTTTGTGTGTGGTGTCCCTGTGGCCTTTGATCTCAGAACAGAGGTGAAAAAACAGTGATTACTGATGTCAACCCTAAAACGTCTCTCTCTCTCGCTGACTCCCTCCCTCCCTCTCCTGAATAACACATTAGACCTGTTATTGGAGGGCTGGAGAGTCAGCCAGCCAGACAGTCCTTTCTGACACAGACAAACACAGGGGGCCTAATGGGAGACTCATCATGATAGAGAACCTGAATAGGAGTTAAACACACATCCCTCTCTCTCTCTCTCTGTCTTCTCTCTCTCTCTACCTTCTCTCTTTGATAGCCTCTAGAATGAAAGGGTCCAGTCTATGTAAATACAGGTCATCTCCATGATCTCCTGCAGCTTCAGTGTTATTGTCTTCCTCTGCTTCCGCTGCTAGCCACCTATTAGCCAACAAATAGGCTGCCAAACAAATCGTCAGGCTGAGAAACACTGGACTGCCAGGTAGCCGTGCTCAATTGTAGACGATGGCAATGATCTAAAGTGTGTGTGTGTGTGTGTGTGTGTGTGTGTGTGTGTGTGTTGTGTGTGTGTGTGTGTGTGTGTGTGTGTGTGTGGTGTGTGTGTGTGTGTGTGTGTGGTGTGTGTGTGTGTGTGTGTGTGTGTGTGTGTACGGTGCTAGAATGATGAATGTTGTTTTGGTTATAGACTTTGTAGCTAAGCAGGTCGTCACTGTATTTTATGCTAAGAACGTTTTCTAACGGTATTTTCTTGACAAACGGTGGCTGACATGCAGGTAACAACAACAACCACCAGGAACCAACACAGAGAGGTGGCGGAAGGTAACATCGATAAGCATGAAACACAAGAGAAACAAATAGGGTTTATAACAATAAAACAAACATCTGAATCTAAGAATCTAATACAGAAAAAACAATAGATTACACAGTGACATACAGTAGCTGTCCTATGGCTATGGATGGATGGGTCAAAACCAAGGGAAGAGTTTTTACCTTTTCTAGTCAAAGGAGGGATGGGTTCAAGTGACTAAAAGAACCACTAGAAACCAAGAGAGGGATGGTCGGGTATGAGAGACACAAATGGACGAATTAATGGACAGAGGACCAGTATACCTCTGGCAGGTCTGAGAACTGCTAAATGGATCTAGGCTGCGAATGACAGAGGGATGGAGGGATAGATGGCGGAAAAGAAGGAGGGGAGAAAGAAACGAGGGAGGAAGGGTGGACAGAGGACAGGTGTACCTCTGCCAGGTCTGAGAACAGGGCTTGACTGGCGCCGCGCCTCAGAACGTCCCAATAGCTYCTGGCCACAAACTGATGACTGTCTTTTTTAACCACCTGCAGGAGTTTTTACCAGAAGCACAAACATCGTACAAGAAAAACAGAGGACAACTAAAGGAGGGAAGAGAGGATGAAATGAAGGAATAACCATGATCAATCAAAGATCAAATGAGATTTCATCACAAAATTGGAGGGATTGGCTTAGTGATATGCTAATCGTATAGAAGACGGATCACAGTAACATTTAAATAATGAACAGTCTCACAGTGATATCACTATAGTAGAAGGATTTGTCATCGTATCAAAGAGATTCGATGCAATGACGCAATCCAACACTGGATTTCTCGACAGGGGAATTGTTTTACTACTATCCTACCTCCCACTTCCCTCAGATGAGTCAGACATTTAACAAGACATTATTTGACTCCATTCCATTTTCCTTAGCTCCAGTAAACCGACATTGATACAGCATGGGGGTTTGACTATCACTTTGAATGACACACGTCACATAAGACAACATCTGCTGATCAATATATCGCATTCACTCAACTCAAATCCTTAAGTATAAACTACTCACAATGTGTGTACAGACCGAAGCACAACCAAAAGAATAGTGTTGAAACCTCATCTATAGCACACATCCAATACAGTGATTGGCCACCTGTCCTGTCTTTCGCTATAGGGGAATACAGTGATTGGCCACCTGTCTTGTCTCTCGCTATAGGGGAATACAGTGATTGGCCACCTGTCTTGTCTCTCTCTATAGGGGAATACAGTGATTGGCCACCTGTCTTGTCTCTCTCTATAGGGGAATACAGCAATTGGCCACCTGTCTTGTCTCTCTCTATAGGGGGAATACAGTGATTGGCCACCTGTCTTGTCTCTCTCTATAGGGGAATACAGCAATTGGCCACCTGTCTTGTCTCTCTCTATAGGGGAATACAGTGATTGGCCACCTGTCTTGTCTCTCTCTATAGGGGAATACAGGGGCGGCCATTGAACATCACAGGTTGTACTGGCCTGTCGTCCATCAGGTTAGTGACAGGAGGGAGACGTCTGCTCCTCTGTAGGGGGACAGACAGTGGCCTGGTTCTGGGGCTGTGTTTGAGTATAGACCATTATGTTCCTTCACTCCTCCACAGTGAGTGGAGGGAAATGTGCATTAAGGCTGAGTGAGAGACAGGGCTATAGTCTAAAMMTGACYACGTAGGCAGCCTATTGATCTGTCATCAGAGTCCTCTCTGGGTTAACCTGGAATCAACACTGAATATCACTGGCTCAAATGGCACCCTATTCCCTATACAGTGCACACACTTACTTCATAGAGTGTGCTTACATCATAAGGACTGTGCTGACTTTATAGATAGAGTGTGCTTACTTCATAAAGTGTGCTGACTTCATAGAATGCTTACATCATATGGACTGTGCTTACTTCATAAAGTGTGCTGACTTCATAGTGTGCTTACATCATAAGGACTGTGCTTACTCCATAGTGTGCTGACTTTATAAGGAATGTGCTGACTTCATAGTGTGCTTATACCATAAGGACTGTGTTTACTTAATAAAATGCTTACATCATAAGGACTGTGCTTACTTCATTTAGGGTGATTACATCATAAGGACTGTGCTTACTTCATAGGGTTATTACATCATAAGGACTGTGCTTATCCATAGTCAGGTTTATTAATAACATGCCAACCAAAGTAGTGATTTCTTGATTTGCATAGCGGGTCTTTACTAGAGTCTGCGTTACATACTCATTGAGGGTATTAACTATCCATGTAACAGGCGTGCTACTCTATTAAAAAATGTGTGCTCACTTATTAAGTACACCGTCAAAAGAAGTTCCAATCTCCTCCCTCACCATCTTACTCAGCCATCTACACTATTCTGCCAACACCTTCCACCCCTCCCGACCATTTTGGGTGACAAAATGTTCGTTGTTATTATTTTTTACAGACCTAGAGATGTTTCTTAGTCATTCTAAATAAATCATCATCCACTTTTGTTGACGCCCCTCTCTCTGACCCTAGAATATTACTCCCTCCACCACCTCCACCTCCACCCTCGCAATCAACACTCAGTCAATATGACAGACAGCCAGAACACAAGGAAGGTCTATTCCAATGGATTCTATCTATTTCACTCTATTCTATAGATCTAGATATACAGAGTTTAGAACCTATAGACAAAGGTACACAGGTGTGTCCGAAATGGCTCCCTATTCACTAACGAAATACTTTTGGCAATAGTAGTGCACTATATAGGGAATAGGTGCCATTTCGGGCGCGGCTGGGTTGATACTACGCTGTTGATGGGAGCAACCTGAATTCCATAGAGCTGCATACTTTTTTACACAGAGAGATGAGGAGGAGACGACACGGCATGCGGCAATCAAAAGGAGGAGGAAGAAGAGGAGGAGGCCTACGCTGATGGAGGAGACGTCTAGACCGGTTCCCGAGGCTTATCTGTACATCTAGATTGCCACTTGCTGATCAGTGCAGAGACTACTCTGGCTCTTCTTACACAGTGCCTACTTATCTACAGCGTGAGTATGTTGTCTATTCTGGTATACCCTAACACCCTTCTGTTGTCTATTAGTCTCTCACTATCATCACTCACATTCAGTGCTCTGCTCGGCGTCATCGACTCTCTTCCTCTCCGTCGCGTCATCTATCTCTCTCCTCATGATCAGAGCTAACCAAGGCTTCGTGCATTCAGAACTGATCCGTCTCTGCTTTCCTTCAGGAACAGTTCTGTCATCTCTATTCGTCTTTTCGTACTGTTCCATGCATGTGTCGGTCAATTCATGTCTGTCGCCCTCCTACCATCACTGGCTACGGTGTCGCCTCTCGTCGACATTCTTCTCCCGATCAGTACATATAGCGATACGTGTGTGATCACACCGTGTCATCACCTTCGTATTCTCTTTCGCTACTACGCTATAAATACATCTGTACCTCGTCAGATTGTCACAAATAGCACCATATGATTGTATCATTCACATCGTACCTTAATATACACACACCATTTGCATAACGTTATCCTAACGTTAAAGAGACAGCGTATCTGATTCTGTTATGGAAGGGGCACGGAGGATCAGTGGGCCACATATTAGACCACCTGGGCTGTGTCTGAAATGGCCCCTTCTTCCCAACAGATGTAGGATCTTAATTGCTGAAACTTGTAGTGCATTTGAGTTTTAAAAAGGATTCTGAAGTTTGTAATTTCCACTTTAAAATTTCAGACTTTATTTGCCCAAACAAAWTTTTTTATCAACCCSCTACAAAAAAATATTTATTATAATCCACATAATAATTCACATTTCCTGTTGATGCACGATTATTTTCCTGCTGTAGCAAACTGGCTCTAATTAAGATCCTACACCTGTATATAGCGCACTTATATTGACTATGGGCTCTGGTCAAAAGGAGTGCAGTATATAGGGAATAGGGTGCAAAAGTAGTGCACTATATAGAAGGTTGGTTGTTTAGCAGCAAAACCGAGGCGTGCRCAACTATGGGGCAAGACAGACTGGGTTGKCTTAGACTGTTGACAACAYGTAAAATATATTTAGTCTCCAATGTTTATTGAAAACATAAATACATTTGCACAATAAGCACTTGTTGTCTCTCAAATACRTTGTTACAKCTGTTACTGTAGGTAGCAAAATGTTGCCATATTAGCATAGACATGACATCAGTCAAAACAAGACATGGTATCAATAACAAGATGAAACGAGCTGAAACGAGCTGAAACGAGCCGAAACGAGCTGAAACGAGCTGAAACGAGCAACCCACGATTCCCCACATGGCAGCTTGTTGTCATTGTTGCTCGCTATCTGACCGTTCAGAATCATCATTTCATCATCATCATTCATCATTTCCGTGACGTTGTCAGACAACCCGTCTATAGGAATTTGAGTAGTGCACTATAAAGGGAATACAGATGTAGGATCTTAATTTGATCACACTGTTGCAGGAGAACTGCAGGAAATGTTAAACTTATAGTGTATTGGAGGTTTAAAAAGTCTTCTGAAGTTTGTAATTTCCACGTTGAAATGTCCGACTTGATTTTCCCTTACGGAAAATGTATCAACCCCTACAAAAATGGCCATTCAATATAATACACATAATAATTTACATTTCCTGTTGCTGCAGGATTATTTTCCTGCTGTAACAAACCGGCTCAAATTAAGATCCTACCTCTGTAGGGTGCCATTTAGGACCCCGTCTTTAAACAACATTCCTCAGCTGTGCCCCTCCGAGGAGCCGTCTGGCTAAGTGTGTCTGGTCCCKCTGAAGCTAAAGCCACAGAAACTCCCACAATCCCCTCTCATCMCCTCTTATCTCTCTATCAGATCCTCTTGTTTATGTTGGGCCACATGGGCTGCTTATGGGAGATGTCACCCATCCACAAAACACTGGGAAAGGAGGCCATTTTGGCTCTGCTCGTCTCCCACCGGTCCTGACGCAAGCGAGAGGGATCTTAACTTCAAAGTGAACCGAATGCACTCTCTGTAGTGTGTGTGTGTGTGTGTGTGTGAAGTGTGGGAAAGCACAAGGCGACAGAACAAGTCCTGAACATGCTTGGAGGTTGATGTTTTAATGTCATATTATACTGTAAGATAAATATTTTTTTCCCTCAAATATGATGTCTTTGACCCCTCAATTCAGTATTGATAACAAGTACAACACACATGGGCTGTGTCCAAATGCCCGTACTTGCGTTATAAATAGTAGRCATTTTGGGTATGTGAAAATATAACGTTYCATAGTGTATGAAATGTTCCAAGTTTTCAATGCCAGCCAGTATGTCAAACTCATTTTGGCTTCAATTATAGAATTCGCTGCTATGAGAGAGATCGGTCTTTCACTAGTAGAATTCCCTGCAATCTATTGAGAGAGATGCGTGTCTTTTCACTAGTTAGAATCGCTCATTGCTATTGAGAGAGATCTGTCTTTCACTAGTAGAATTCGCTGCATGCTATTGAAGAATACGTCTTTCACTGTAGAAATCGCTGCATGCTATTGAGAGAGATAACGCTGCTTATTCACTAGTTTAGAATTCGCGCATGCTATGAGAGAATACGTGTCTTTTCACTAGTTAGAATTCGCTGCATGCTATTGAGAGAGAATACGTGTCTTTCACGTAAATTCGCTGCATGCTATTGGAGAGATACTGTCTTTTCTAGTAAATCCTGCATGCTATGAAGAATACGTCTTAATCACATAGAATCGCCTGCATGCTATTGAGAGACGAGACGTTGCTTTTCACTAGTAGATTCGCTCGCATGCTATTGAGAGAGATACGTGTCTTTCACTATAGAATTCGCTGCATGCTATTGAGAGATACTGTCTTTTCACTAGTAGAATTCGCTGCATGCTATGAGAGAGATACGTGTCTTTCACTAGTTAGAATCGCTGCTGTCATTGGAGAGAGATATGTCATTTCAACTACAAGTAGAATTTCGCCTGCTGCTATTGAATATGCTATCTTCATAGTAGAGCAGTATGATAAGTACGGTGTCTTTTCAATAGAGAATCGCCTGCATGCCTATATGAGAAAACGGATCATTCACTAGTAGAATTCCGCTGCTATGCTATTGGATGAAGATACTGCTTCCAGACCCCTCGTGTTTGACAACTAGCTGATATTCATTTCTGGTATAACATGCAGGCGAGGCATCGCGCCTTACTCTTAACAATAAAAACGAACAATGGCGGAAACAAGCACATGATTCAATCTTAGAATCTCAGTAGATAAGGTGATCTTAGCTATGTTGATACGTTGTCTCTTACGCATTCGGTTTCAACTGAACAATGAACATTACCGTCGCCGCAGAAGATATTTGGCGTTCCTCGCTCTTCTGTGTCCTTGGAAAATTGCTCAGTATTTTGTTTTTTTACGTGTATTTCTTACCATCGGTACCCTCCGGGTAATCATTAGGTTTCTACTTACATACAGTCGGGATAGGAATATACTGCATATACGTTAACGATCAACTCATTCATGCGTTCCTACCTCACGGAATATAGACTTTTCCCCGAAACGGATTCCAGTCTGTTGCCGTATCCACACTATTACATATTGATGATCCCAGCCGGCGACCCTTGCGACGCCGAAAGGGGAAAACGTGCGGTCTCGTGTCAGCTTCGGAGACGGGCACATCGCGCTCCACTCCAATACATACTACCGCCAATGCCCCAGTCTCTTGACAATAAGGTTGATGAAATCCGAGCACGGGTAGCATTCCAGAGATACATAGGATGCAACGTGCTTTGCTTCACGGAAAATGGCTAACTCAAGGACGCTAACGGAGTCGTCAGCCAGCTGGTTTCTTCAGCTCGCGCCGACAGAAACAAACATTCTTCCGGTAAGAAGAGGGGGCGGGGGGATGCCTTATGATTAACGAGAAGCTGGTGGATCCCATAACACACACAGAACTCAATCGTTCTGTTCACCTGATCTAGATCCTCACAATCAAATTGTCGGACCGCAGTATCTACCAAGGAATTTCTCGTCAATCAATTATCACAGCCTATACATTCCCCCCCAAGCAAGACACATCCGATGGCCCTGAACGAACTTTATTACTCTTTGTAAACTGGAAACCACAACCCTGAGCTGCATTCATCGTAGCTGCGGATTTTAAACAAGCTAATTAAAAACAAAAACTCCCTAATTTCTTTCAGCAATCGATTGCTACCAGGCTGGAAAAACACTAAGACATTGTTATACTAATTTCCCGACCGTATAAGGCCCTCCCCGCCCCCTTTCGAAAAGCTGACCAACGACTCCATTTTGTTGATTCCAGCTACCAAAACAAAAAACTCAAACAAACAAGCTCCCGCGCTCAGGTCTGTTCAACGCTGTTCCGACCAATCTGAATCCACGCTTCAAGACTGCTTCGATCACGCGGATTGAATATGTTCCGCATCGCGTCCAACAACAATATTGACGAATATTGCGATTCGCTGAAGCGAGTTCATTAGGAAGTTGCATTGACGAGTCGTACCCACAGCAACGATAAAAACATTGCCCAACCAGAAAACCGTGGATACGCAGCATTCGCGTGAAACTGAAGCGCGACCACTGCTTTTAACCAGGTCAGGTGACCGGAAGCATGACCGAAAAAAACAGTGTAGCATCTCTCCGCAGCATCAAACAGGCTAAGTCTCAGTACAGAGACAAAAGCGAGTCGAATTCAAAGCTCAGACACAAGAAGTATTTGGCAGAGGTTACAGGTCAATCACGGATTACAAAAAGAAACCAGCCCCGTTCGAGGACCAGGATATGTCTTGCTCCCACAGCTAAAACAACTTTTTGCCCGCTTTGAGACAAATTACATGCCCACTGACAACGGCCCCCCTACCAAAACCTGCGGGCTCTCCTTCACGCAGCCGAGGTGAGTAAACATTAAACGTGTAACCCTACGCAAGGCTGCAGGCCAGACGCATTCCCCAGCCGCCCTCAAGCATGCGCAGACCAGCTGGCTGGTGTGTTACGACATATTCAATCAATCCTTATCCCAGTCTCTTTCCCAACATGCTTCAAGAGGGCCAACCATTTCTTTCCCAGAAAGCTAAGGTAACGAGCTAAACGACTACCGCCCCGTAGCAACCACTTCCGTACAGAATGCTTTGAGAGACTAGCCCAGACCATATCACCTTTTCCCCCCCCCACCCCTACCGGACCCCTTAGACCCACTCCAATTGCTTACCGACCCAATATCCACAACGACGCAATCGCACACACACTGCACACTGCCCTAACCCATCTGGACAAGAGAATACACCATGTGAGAATGCTGTTCATCGATCAGCTCAGCATTTAAACACCATAGACCCTCCAAACTCTCAATCAAGTCGAACCCTGTCTCACCCCGCCCCGTGCAACTGGTCCTGGACTTCTGACGGGCGCCCCAGTGGTGAGGTAAACAACATCTCCACCCCGCTGAATCCTCAACACTGGTGCCCCCACAGGTGCGTTGCTGAGCCCTCTCCTTTACTCCCTGTTCACCACGACTGTGTGCCAGCACGCCTCCCAACTCAATCATCAAGTTTGACGATGACAACTACAGTGGTAGGCTTGATCACCAAACAACGACGAGACGCAGCCTACAGAGGAGTGAGGCCCTGGAGTGTTGGGTGTCAGAAAATAAAACCTCATACTCAACGTCAACAAAACAAAGGAGAATGATTGTGGACTTCAGGAAACAGCAGAGGGCACCCCCCATCCACATCGACGGGTCCAGTAGTGGGAATGTGGAAAGTTTTTAATCCTCGGTGTACACATCACGACAAATTGAACTTGGTCCTCCCACCCACACAGACAGCGTTGTGAAGAAGGCGCAGGCACGCCTCTTCAACCTCAGGAGCTGAAGAAATTCGCTTGTCACCAAAAGCACTCACAAAACTTCTTAACAGATGCACATCGAGAGCATCCTGTCGGGCTGTATCACCGCCTGGTACGCAACTGCTCCGCACACAACCTAGCTCTCCAAGGTATAGTGAGTCTGCCCCAGAACGCATCACCAGGGGCAAACTACCTGCCCTCCGGACACCTACAACCACCCGATGTCACAGGAAGCCATAAAAGATCATCAAGGGACAACAACCACCCAGCCACTGCCTGTTCACCCCCGCTATCATTCCAATAGGCGAGTCAGTACATGTGCATCGAAAGCAGGGACCGAAGACTGAAAAAACACTTCTATCTCAGGCCATCAGGACTGTTAAACATCCCACACTAACATTTAGCGCCGCTGCCAACATACTGACTCAACCTCCAGCCACTTTAAAAAAAGGGAAATTGATGGAAATTATGTAAAAATGTACCACTAGCCACTTTAAGCATATCCACTTAATACAAGTTTTACATACCCTACATTACCCATCTCATATGTATAATACTGTACTCTATATCATCTACTGCATCTTGCCATTTTTATGCAATACATGTACCACTAGCCACTTAAACTATCCACAATTATTTTACATACCCTACAGTACTCATCTCGTTACATAAGCCGTTACTCTACCATCTACTTCATCTTCCATTGCCGTTCTGTACCACCACTCCTTCATATATCTTTATGTAACATATTCTTTAATCCTTTACACTTGTGTGGTGTGTACGGTAGTAGTGTTGGAATTGTATAGGTTAGATTATCTGTTGTTATTATGCAATGTCGGAACGAAGCAACAAGCATTTTCGCTACGACTCGCATTAACATCTGCTAAACCATGGTATGTACTAATAAAATTTGATTTATTGATTTGATTTGAACATTCTACATAGTATGCGTATTAGTATGCAGGTATGTAGCTTTAGTACAGTGCAGCAAAGACAGATTTATATCTATTCTTGTTAAATCTTTTTAAGACATTTTAATAGCCATAACAGAAACTCAATAAAACGACATTGTTGTTGACTGGTGAGAGATACTGTTGCCAGATGTCTGGTCCTGCCGCTTGCTTGGGGAAATTAGGTGAAACACATGCATGCATGACACACACCACACGCACACGCACCACCACACACACACACACACACACACACACACACCAGCACACCACACACACACACACATTGACACAATCCCAAATATACTCTCTCTCCCTCTTGTTTCTCTTACCAGCTGAGCGACTTCTCCAACATCTCCTTCTCCCCTTCTTCTTCATTTTCTTTCCTGAAGATCTCCGAGCCTAGGAGGAGAAGAAGAGAGGAGAGGAGAGGAGAGCGGAGGGAGAGGAGAGGGGAGGGGAGGGAGGGGAGGGGGGAGGATGAGAGGAAGGAGAGGAGAGGAGAGAGAGGAGAGGAGAGGATAGGGAGGGAGGAGGGAGGGGAGGAGGGAGGAGATGTGTGAATCAACAGGTGGTAAGCAGTTATCTTCTGACACATAAAACTGTTAAATGCATTATTCAAATCCAATTCTATTTGTTAAGGAAGCAGTAAGGGTAAGTCCAACCACTAGGAACTCCATCTTGTCAAACCATCTGATTCGTCGCGTCAAACATTGTTTGAAGCATCTTAGAGGCCTGCGTGGGCTCTGATGAAGAGGAGGAGTATGAAGATGACGATCTCCACACCGTAGATGAATGGACTACTAGCTGTTTAGAAAAGATTATAATCTCAACCCAAGGACTGGACTCAAGTCATTATGTGTTCTGCTATCAGTGTATCCAGGATGATAGCAAGATCTGTGGTTATCTGTTTTGCTCAAAACACATCAATGTAATTTACACAGTTGTCTGTGTTACCATCTTTACCATCCACATATCTCACACATCACTACTGTTGAAATTATATCCATAATGATCTTAGCTCAGTTATCAGCTGTATTGAATTGAATTACTGGTGCATCTCTCTTCTTT